>NW_019943894.1:82645-97962 GCF_002910315.2 Salvelinus sp. IW2-2015
GGTCCTCTATGGCTGGGTGGGGGTCCTCTATGGTCTGGGTGGGGGTCTCTATGGTCTGGGTGGCGGGTCCTCTATGGTCTGGGTGGGGGTCCTCTATGGTCTGGGTGGGGGTCCTTATGGTCGGGTGGGGGGTCCTCTATGGTCTGGGGGGGTCCTCTGGTCTGGGGGGGGTCCTCTATGGTCTGGGTGGGGGGTCCTCTATGGTCTGGGTGGGTGGTCCTCTATGGTCTGGGTGGGTGGTCTCTATGGTCTGGGTGGGGGTCTCTCCTGGTTCGGGTGGGGGTCCTCCTATGGCTCTATGTGGTGGGGGGTCCTCTATGGTCGCTGGGTGGGGGGTCCTTATGGTCTGGGTGGGGGGTCCTCTATGGTCTGGGTGGGGGGGGGGGGGTTCCTCTATGGTCTGGGGTGGGGTGAGCTCCTCTATGGTCTGCTGGGTGGGGGTGGGTCCTCTATGGTGCAATCCTCTCATTGGTCGATAACATCTTTCCCGGGCGCTCGCTTCAGTCACTCGTCTCTGTTTTGAACTGTCACTTCAGTTGTAACTCAATTAGAAACGATGTCTTTGATAATCTATGCTTTCATATCGACACGTTTTGCTGTGATCACACCAGAAGCTGTATTTTGCTGTGATCACACCAGAAGCTGTATTTTGCTGTGATCACACCAGAAGCTGTATTTTACTGTGATCACACCAGAAGCTGTATTTTAGTGTTCAGTGCTCTAAATTAACGCTTTTCGTTGCCAGCGCTGGTGCTCCTAACTTCAAAAAGTAAAGAGCACCAGACAGAATTTAGGAGCACCAGACAGAATTTAGGAGCACCAGACATAATTTAGTAGCACCAGACATAATTTAGGAGCACCAGAAAAATAAAAATGTCTATGTTTGTGTTACTGCAAATGACTGTCCTATCGTTGTTAATTGTCATCCTTGATGATGTAGAACACATCACTAGAGAGTGGGCAAGACATTCAAAACAACCTTTTATAATTGTCTTCAAAAGTCCAACAGCAAACATATTTATAGAGGTGATTTAAAACACAGCCTGTATTGTGTTCAAAAGTCCAACAGCAAACATATTTATAGCTGTGAAACTAAAAGAGCAACATTTTCACAATTTCACAGAATTATTCAAACTACATACTGTGGAAACATACACTGAGTGGACAAAACATTAAGAACACCTGCTCTTTCCATGACATACTGTAGACTGACCAGGTGAATCCAGGTGAAAGTTATGATCCCTTATTGATGTCACTTGTTAAACCCACTGCAATCAGTGTAGATGAAGGTATGGAGACAGGTTAAAGAAGAATTGAGACATGGATTGTGTATGTGTGAGCCATTCAGAGGGTGAATGGGCAAGACACAATATTTAAGTGCCTTTTTAAATGGGGGTATGGTGTTAGGTGCCAGGAGCACCGGTTTGTGTCAAGAACTGCAACGCTGCTGGGMTTTTRKKSSSSSSKAKRRKAWWYGMAGGAAGGTGTTCTTAATGTTTTGTACACTCAGTGATGTTGGTGATTTTAAAACATGCTCTTTTTAAATACAACAAAAACACAATTCATTACTGCATTCAAGCTAACGCTGATGATGACATATACCGTGAGCAACCAGGCAACACCGCTGACGATCAACCTGATACTTTGTTAGTCCTATAATACATTAGATTAGAATCGCTACTAGACTGCCAAGTGATAATACGATTAATTGATTATACTAACTGGCTGATACTCACAAACTCACAACTAGCTAAAGAATATAACATAATGTCCACCCACGTGGTACATGCAACTCCGGGCTTTGACTCTCAAACGCAGGCTCATCTCCACCGGACCGGCTCCATCTGTAAACATCAGTCCAGTTCAAAGTAAATGGCACAGATCCAATAATGGCAATGCAAGTCTACTGCATCTCTGAACAGGGAAAACTCTAGAAAGTTGAGTGAAGTTCAATCTCGTGCTTCGCTCTGTGGGCTGATATTTCTTCCGTGGAGCTGCATGGCAGTCTTGGCGCTACTGCACAGTTTAGAGAMAACATTGCACTTGATGTGCTTTTGCCTTAAGTAATGTTTTTTTTAGTAATGACTTTCAACAGCACTCGCAAAAACATTGTGCTGCTACTTTTGTCCCTGGCCTCTGATTAGTTCATTTTAACATGTGTAGCATTATAATTGGTTGTGATTTGTAAGCAATGTATCAGCCTGTCTTGTTTGAGCAGAGAAGAAGTCGCGGTGTTACGCCTTCCTTTCTTCTTTGTTTTGGTTCTTCTTCTTTTTTTGGTCACACGGTACTGGTCGCACAGAAACATTTTTAGTTGCACTTTAGACCTGTTATTCATCTCATCTGTGTTGTCTAATGGGGAAAAACGAACTAATTCTGCCATTGTTGGACAGCTCAAATTTTTCCCTTTTCAAGGAAATSGCTGTTATTTACCCCCTCACATTTCTGGTAAAATAAACACATTGCTGAGATGTCGTCACACTAGATACACAAGCTCAAGTACACAGTAAAAATATGATTAAAATATGATTTAAAAAAATGATAAATATGATTACAATATGAAAATATTATTAAAATATGAAAATATTATTAAAATATGAAAATGTTTGATACATTTCCTATTAAACAAAACTGTGAATAAGGCTTGAAATGACATGTTTTCTAAATATAATAATAATCAAATGATAAAATGACTAAAGATTTCACCTTCCTTATAACTGTAAAATATATATTTGTATGTGCCTATTTTCTAAAGGTCTCTCTTGATCAAAATGTCTTCCCCTGTCGCTGTGGACGTCACACAGAGCTCTAGCTCGGCTTCCTGGACTCATTAGGAACTCACCTTTCATCTCATATTATTCTCGTCCACCTTTGGCAAACGGAAAGTGTTTTTTGTTAAAAATATATTAATTATTTTAGATTGATTTAAAGCCGACTATCAAAAGTAATCTCTGAATGTGCTATAGTGATGAAACCACTCTCTCTTGCTGTGCTACGACGTAAGGATGACAGGCATGTGCTTTGTCAGTGGCTGTGTCGTAGGTGTCAACCAGGAGTTGATGGACATTCAGAAGAGCAAATGAAATTGAAAGAGGGATATCCCAGCTTCACGTGGTGTCAGATTTCACACAAGTGGAAGAGATATACTACTGTGTCCGTGACAATCAGGGCTTGTCGCTCAACGCAAGCCGTCATAAGCGAAGATGTTGGTTGGAACTACTACCAGAACCACGCAGATCTCCTAGACAGGGGACTTTGCCTTCGGCTTAAGCAGTATACCGTATATATAACGTATACCGTGGTTGTCACGACTTCCGCCGAAGTTGGTCCCTCTCCTTGTTCGGGCGGCGTTCGGTGGTCGACGTCACCGGCTTTTTAGCCGCCACCGATCCATGTTTCATTTTCGTTTTGTTTTGTCTTCATTATTACACACCTGGTTTCCATTCCATAATCATGTTCCTTATTTAACCCTCTGACTTCCCCTTTTGTTTTGTGCGTGATTGTGTTTGTCAAGGTGTTCCGTGTACGTGTTCTGGATTGTTTATGTTCATCCATGTTGGATTATTGTTGATATTGAGTAAAGATCGTGGCTACTAGGTACTCATACCTGTGTCCTGCGCCTGACTGACTTTATTCCATTCACCTGGAACACTGACAGTGCTATTTTGGAAATAGCCACAGGATGGTTTTTCAATACTGTCAATATTGAAACTATTTCTGATGTTTTTTATACGTCTGAATATTTGTTGTTACTTTTTAAGTAAACCTCCTTGCAGTCAGCTTGTGCTAGCTACCTATAGATAGCGTAGCTATGCTATCTGCTAACTATTAAGTTAATGAGTTAAAACGTGCTAAATGCTCTGCAGTTGTCCATTTGGTTTGCTAATTTACTAGCTAGTTAGCTATCTAACGGAGTGGTTAGCTTCTTCCAAAATCAATCTTCGCTTGGTAACAGTAGAGAATCCCCTCGTGGATCAAGYGTCTTGCTGTCTAATATTCATTTTGTGCTCGTAGCACTTTTGAGTTACTCATAAAACTTTATGAGCTGGGATGGGATGTCTGTCCTGTATAAAATGTTCACAATGCGCTTGTTAGCATTTAGTTAGCATTCTTTATGGGATTGTACATATACTTGTTAGCATTTAGTTAGCATTCTTTATGGGATTGTACATATACTTGCCACACAAGCTCACAGACCGGGACCGCTGAGTGCTGAATCGGGTAAAAAKGCATCTGTTCTCGGTTGCAACACTCACTACCGAGTTCCAAACTGCCTCTGGAAGAAACGTAAGCTCGTCGGGAGTTTCATTAAATAGGTTTCCATAGCCGAGCAGCCGTACACAAGCCTAAGATCACCATGTGCAATGCCAAGCGTCGCCTGGAGTGGTGTAAAACTCACCACTATTGGACTTTCCAGCAGTGTAAATGCGTTCTCTGTTGTGATGAATCACGCTTCAGCTTCTGYCAGTCCGACGGACGAATCTGGGTTTGGCGGTTGCCAGGAGAACGCTACCTGCTCGAATGCATAGTGCCAACTGTAAAGTTTGGTGGAGGAGGAATAATAGTCTGGGGCTGTTTTTCATGGTTCGGGCCCCTTAGTTCCAGCGAAGGGAAATCTTAACGCTACAGCATACAATGATATTCTAGACGATTTTGTGCTTCCAGGTTTGTGGCAAAAGTTTGGGGAAGTTCCTTTCCTGTTTCAGCATGACAATGCCCCCTTTACACAAAGCGAGGTCCATACAGAAATGGTTTGTTGAGATTGGTGTGGAAGAACTTGACTGGCCTGCACAGAGCCCTGACCTCAACCCCATCGAACACCTTTGGGATGAATTGGAACGGCGACTGCGAGCCAGGCCTAATCGCCCAACCTCACTAACGCTCTTGTGGTTGAATGAAAGCAAGTCCCCTGCAGCAATGTTCCAGTATCTAGTGGAAAACCTTCCCAGAAGAGTGAAGGCTGTTATAGCAACAAAGGGGGGGGACTAACCCCATATTAATGCCATGAGTTTGGATTGAGAAGTTCAATGTCCACATACTTTTGATCATGTAGTGTATTTCCATTCACTTCCAGCTGTTTCACTCTCCTCTCCCTTTTCTATATGTTGTTCTGTTTCCTCCCTTCTCTTTCTTTGGATGCATATTAGGCAGGGAGGCGTGTGTGTGTGTGTGTGTGTGTGCGCGCGTGTGTGCGCGCGTGTGTGTGTGTGTGTGTGTGTGTGTGTGTGATTAGCTGTGCTCTAGCTGTAGACGACAGTCATCATCCATCACAGATGCAGCAGTATACTCCCTCTCTCTTTTTCCATCCTCGCCCTTTCTAGTTTTTACTGCCTCTCCCTCTCTCTTTCTACTTGCTCTCTCTCTCTCTTCCCACCCCCTCTCTTTCTGTCTCATCTCACTCTTTTTTTCCCCCCTCTCTCCCCCGGTCTCTCTCTGTTATTTTTTAACTATTTGTCCTCTGAGTTGGGGGATCTGCTAAGCTAGGACTGCTTGAGAGAGGGAGGGAGGGAGGCAGGCCTCTCCTATGTGTTTAGTCTCCTATGTTAAGTAGAATCTCTACATGAATATAGCTTCTGCAGTTCATATACTATAGAATAGATAATCCTATRAATTTTGTGGGAATGTATCAAAAGTGGACTAATGGCATCGGGGGGTGCTGTTTTACGAGCTCCTGTTTTGTTTTGTTTTTTCACGATGTTCACAACTTCTTTTGTACATAATGTTGCTGCTACTTTCTTATGATCGAAAAGAGCTTCTGAATATCAGAACAGCGATTACTCACCACGAACTGGAACAAGATTATGTTCTTGAATGAGTCCGACGCAAAAACCAGGCCCGAATCCCCGTCATTTGCGTGAAGAAAATACAGAGAAAAGGAGGGAGGAGATCGGGGTGCCTTGTGAGAAATAGTTGGCGAGTGAGTAAACCTCCACTATCATCCGTATTATTAGCCAACGTGCAATTGGCTAATAATGTGCAATCACTGGAAAACAAAATGGATGATCTACGATTTAAGACTATCCTACCAACGGGACATTCAAAACTGTAATATCTTATGTTTCACGACGACATGGATAATATAGAGCTGGCTGGGTTTTCATTGGCAGGACAGAGCAGCTACGTCTGGTAAGACGAGGGGCGGGGGACGAGGGGCGGGGGTGGGTGTCTCTTAACACCTGGTGTTCGATGTCTAATATTAAAGAATTCTCGAGGTTTTGCTCGCCTGAGGTAGAGTACCTCATGATAAGCTGTAGACCACACTATCTACCAGGAGAGTTCTCAGCTATATTATTAGTAGCCGTCTATTTACCACTATAAACCGATGCTGGCACTAAGAACCAACCAGCTGTATAAGGCCATAAACAAACAAGAAAATGCTCATCCAGAAGCAGCTTTCCTAGTGGCCGGTGACGAATGCAGGAAAACTGAAATCCTTTTGATCTCTCAATAGCTGTCTTCATATCACCACAGACCGATGCTGGCACTAAAACCACACTCGATGAGCTGTATTCAGCCATAAGCAAACAGGAAAACGCTCACTCAGAGGCGGCGCTCCTAGTGGCCGGGGACTTTAATGCAGGGAAACTTAAATCAGTTTTACCTCATTTCTATCAGCATGTTAAATGTGCAGCCAGAGGGGAAAACAACTCTAGACCAACTTTACTCCACACACAGAGAGACACGTACAAAGCTCTCCCTCGCCCTCCATTTGGCAAATCTGACCATAATTATATCCACCTGATTCCTGCTTACAAGCAAAAAATGAAAGCAGGAAGTACCAGTGACTCGCTCAATACGGAAGTGGTCAGATGAACCAGATGCTAAGCTACAGGACTGTTTTACTAGCAAAGACTGGAATATGTTCCAGGATTTATTTGATTTATAAATAAAAMAAATAGATGTTTAACCTTTTATTTAACTAGGCAAGTCAGTTAAGAATAAATTCTTATTTACAATGACAGCCTACCACGACACTGGGCCAATTGTGCGCCGCCCTATGGAACTCCCAATCACGGCCGGATGTGATGCAGCCTGGATTCGAAACCAGGTAATGCAGTAACGCCTCTTGCACTGAGATGAGTGTCTTAGGGGACCACTCCCCACTCGGAGACCCAATGGCTTTGAGGACTATACCACCCTCGTCACCGGCTCACACAATATAAGTGGCACGAACGACATCGTCACCCAACAGTGACCATCACATATCTCCACCAGAAGCCATGGATTACCAGGGCAAACATCCCACATCGGAACTAAAGGGTAAGGAGCTGCCGCATTTCAAGGAGCCAGCGACATCCTCCCAGACGCGTTATTAGACAATTCCCTGCTATGGCCCTCAGACGAACCATAAAACAGGCAAGCGTCAATGCAGGACTAAGATCGAATCCTACATCACCGGCTGTGACGCTCGTTGGATGTAGCAGGGCTTGAAAACTATTACAGACTACAAAGGGAAACCCAGCCGCGAGCTGGTCGGTGACGTCAGCCTACCAGGCGAGCTAAATGCCTTTTTATGCTTGCTTCGAGGCAAGCAACACTGAAGCATGCATGAGAGCACTAGCTGTTCCGGACAACTGTGTCTCCATAGCCAATGTGTGTAAGACCTTTAAACAGGTCAACAATTRACAAAGCTCGCMGGYCCAGARGGATTACCAGGACGTGTACTCAAAGCATGCYCGCACCAACTGMCAAGTGTCTTCACTGACATTTTTAACCTCTCCCTGKCCGAGTCTGTAATACCAACATGTTTCAAGCAGACCACCATAGTCCCTSTGGCAAAGAATGTGAAGGTAACCTGCCAAAATGACTACCGCCCAGTAGCACTCACGRCGGTAGCCATGAAGTGCTTTGAAAGGCTGGTCATGGCTCACATCTACACCATCACCCCGGAKACCCTAGACCCACTCCGATTTGCACACCGCCCTAACGGATCCACAGATGACGCAATCTCAATCACACTCCACACTGCCCTTTCCCACCTGGACAAAAGGAACACCTATGTGAGAATTCTGTTCATTGACTACAGCTCAGCGTTCAACACCATAGTACCCTCCAAGTTCATCAATAAGCTAAGGACTCTGGGACTAAACACCTCCCTCTGAAACTGGATCCTGGACTTCCTGATGGGCCGCCCCCATGTGGTAACACCACATCTGCCATGCTGATCCTCAACACTGGAGCCCCTCAGGGGTGCGTGCTTTGTCCCCTCCTGTACTCCCTGTCCACCCACGACTGCGTTGCCACACACGACTCCAACACCGTCATTTAAGTTTGCGGACGACACAACAGTGGTAGGCCTGATCACCGACAACGATGAGACAGCCTATAGGGAGGAGGTTGGAGACCTTGCAGTGCTCCATCCTCTAACGTGGCTGGCTACTGCTCTATCCTGTGACTGTGTGTATTGGGTTAATATTTTATTCTTCCTCCTCTCTCGCTCTGTGTCTTGTATCTGTCTCTCGCTCTCTCTCTCGCTCTCTCTCCCCCCAGGGCTGGTAAGATGGACTTGAAGACGTCCATAGAAGAGTGTTCTATGGCTCTGAACCTGGTCCTGAACAACAAATTCTCAGAGGCCCTGGACCTCCTCAAACCATGGTACTAACACGTGTCTGTTTGTTGCCATGACCTCATGCTTGTCCCTTTGGAGACTAAATGTGATTGTATTCCAGGTGGAAGGACAGTATGTATCAAGCTCTGGACTACAGTTCTATCCTGGTGATGCAGGCTGTGTTTATTCCAGGTGGAAGGACAGTATGTATCATGCTCTGGGCTACAGTTCTATCCTGTAGGTTAGGGATATACCTGTGGTAAGGGTTAGGATATTCTACCTGGTGGTAGATTAGGTTAGGATATTCTACCTGTGGTAGATTAGGTTTAGGATTTCTACCGTGGTAGATAGGGTTAGGAATATTTCTACCTGTGGTAGCTTAGAGGTATTCTAACCTGTGGAGATTAAGGGTTAGGATATTCTACCTGTGGTAGATAGGGTTAGGGATATTTCTACCTGTGGTAGATTAGTGTTAGGATATTCTACCTGTGGTAGATTAGGGTTAGGATATTTCTACCTGTGGTAGATTGGGTTAGGATTTTCTACCTGTGGTAGATTTAGGGTTTAGGATATTCCCCTGTAGATTAGGTTAGGATATTACTCCCTGATGGTAGATTAGGGTTAGGATATTCTCTCCCTGTGTATATTAGGGTAGGATATTCTCCTGAAATTAGGTTAGGATATTCTCCCTGTGTAGATTAGGGTAGGATATTGTACCCTGTGGTAGATTAGGGGTTTAGGATTATTGTACCTGTGGTGTAGATTAGGGTTTAGATATTCTCCCTGTGTAGATAGATTAGGGTTAGGATATTTCTACCTGTGGTAATTAGGGTTAGGATCTTCTCCCTGTGGTAGATTAGGGTTAGGATATTCTCCCTGTGTAGATTAGGTGGATATTCTACCTGTGGTAGAATTAGGGTTAGGATATCTACCTGTGGGTAGATTTAGGTTAGTATTCTCCCTGTGTTAGATTAGGGTTAGGATATTCTCCCTGTGGTAGATAGGGTTAGGATATTCTCCTGTGTAGATTTTAGGTTAGGATATTCTCCTGTGTAAATTAGGTGGATATTCTCCCTGTGTAGTTTAGGTATAGGATATTCTCCCTGGGAGATTTAGGGTTAGGTATTCTCCCTGTGGTAGATTTAGGGTTAGGAATTCTCCCTGTGTAGATTGGGTTAGATTTCTACCTGTGGTAGATTAGGGTTTAGGATTATTCTCTGTGGTAGATAGGTTAGGATATTCTCCCGTGAGATTAGGGTTGGATCTACCTGTGTAGATAAGATTAGGTGTTAGGATATTCTCCCTTGTGGTTAGATTACGGTTTAGGAATATTCTCCCTGTGGTAAGATTAGGGTAGGATATCTACCTGTGTAGATTAGGGTAGGATATTCTCCTGTGTAGATTTAGAGGTAGGATATTCTCCCTGTGTAGATTAGTTAGGGATAGTTCTCCTTGAAGAGATAGGGTAGGATATTCTCCCTGTGGTAGATTAGGGTTAGGATATTCATCCCTGTGGTTAGATTAGGGTTAGGATTTCTCCCTGTGGTAGATAGGGTTGGATATTCTCCCTGTGGTAGATTGGGTAATAGGATAATTCTCCTGTGTAGATTAGGTAGGATATTCTCCCTAGTGGTTTAGAAGGGTAGGATATTCTCCCTGGGTAGTAGATTAGGTTAGGAATTCTCCCCTGTGGTAGATTTAGGGTAGGATATTCTCCCTGTGTAGATTAGTAGAATTCTCCCTGTGTAGATTTAGGTTAGGATTCTACCTGTGGTAGATAGGGTTTTAGAATCTACCTGTGGTTTAAGATTAGGTTAGGATATCTCCCTGTGGTAGATTAGGGTTAGGATTATTCTCCCTGTGGAGATTAGGGTTAGGATATTTCTCCCTGTGGTAGATTTAGGTAGGATATTCTCCCTGTGGTAATTAGGTTAGGATATTTCCTGTGTAGATTAGGAGTTAGGATATTCTCCCTTGTGGTAGATTAGGTTGATATTCTCCGTGTAGATTAGGTGTTAGGATATTCTACCTGTGGTAGATTAGGGTTAGGATATTCTACCTGTGGTAGATTAGGGCTTGGTATTCTACCTGTGGTAGATTAAGATAGATTTCTACCTGTGTAGATTAGGGTTAGGATATTTTTACCTGTGGTAGATATTAGATTCTACCTGTGAGATAGGGTGGATTTCTACCTGTGTATAGAATTAGGGTTAGGATATTCTACCTGTTTAGATTTAGGGTTAGGATATATCTACCTGTGGTAGATAGGGTTAGGATATTCTACCTGTGGTTAGATTAGGGTTTAGGATATTCTACCTGTGGGTAGATTAGGTTAGATATTCTACCTGTGGTTGATTAGGGTAGGATATTCTACCTGTGGTAGTTAGATTAGTGTGGTTAGGATATTCTACCTGTGGTAGATTAGGGTTAGGTATTCTTACCTGTGTAGATTAGGGTTAGGATATTCTACCTGTGGTAGATAGGGTTAGGAATTATTCACCTGTGGTAGATTAGGTTAGGATAGTCTACCTGTGGTAGATTAGTTTAGATATTCTCCCTGTGGTAGATTAGGGTTAGGGATATGCTCCTGTGGAGATAGGTTAGGATATTCTACCTGTAATTTAGTGGTTGGATATTTCTCCCTGGTGGATTAGATTAGGTTGGATATTCTCCTTGTAGGTTAATATTGTACCTGTGTAGATAGGGTTAGATATTCTCCCTGTGGGTAGATTAGGTTAGAATTCTACTGTGTAGAATGTAGTTAGATTTTTCCCTGTGGTAGATTAGGTTAGGATTTATTCTCCCTGTGTAGATTAAGTTAGATATTCTACGTGGTAGATAGTTAGAATTCTACCTGTGGTTAATAGGGTTAGGTATTCTCCCTGTTAATTATTAGAATTTCTCCCTTAGATTAGGGTTATGGATATTCTCCCTGTGTAATTAGGTCTAGATTTCTCCCTGTTTAATTAGGTTAGGATATTCTCCCTGTGTAGATAGGTTAGGATATTCGCCCTGTGTGATTAGGGTTAGGATATTCTCCCTGTGGTAGATTAGGGTTAGGTTTTTCCCTGTGTAGATTAGGGTTAGGAATATTCTACCTGTGTAGGATAGGGTTAGGATATTCTGCCTGTTGTAGATTTAGGTTTTAGGATATTCTCCCTGTGGTAGATTAGGTTAGGATATTCTACCTGTTGTAGATTAGGGTTAGGATATTCTACCTTGTTGGTAGATTTAGGGTTAGGGATATTCTACCTGTGTAGATTAGGCGTTAGGATATTCTCCCTGTGGTTAGAATTAGGGTTTAGGATATTCTACCTGTGGTAGATTAGTGTTAGGATATTTCTACCTGTGTAGATTAGGGTTGGATATTCTACCTGTGTAGGATTTAGGGTTAGGATATTCTCTGTGGTATGATTAAGGGGTTAGGATATTCTACCTGTGGTAATTAGGGTTAGATATTTCTACCTGTGTTAGATTTGGGTTTAGGTATTCTTACCTGTGTAGATTAGGGTTAGATATTCTACTGTGGTTAGATTAGGGTTTAGGATATTTACCTGTGGTAGAATTAGGGTTAGGATATTTCTACCTGTGTTAGATTAGGGTTAGGATATTCTCCTGTTTGGTAGATTTAGTGTTAGGGATTTCTACCTGTGGTAGATTAGTGTTAGGGATATTCTCCCTGTGGTAGGATTTAGGGGGTTAGGATATTCTTTATACCTGTGGTAGATTAGGGTTTTAGGATATTCTCCCTGTTTGGTAGATTAGGGTTTAGGATATTCTCCCTGTGGTAGATTAGGGTTAGATATTTCCCTGTGGTAGATTAGGTTAGGATATTTTCTCCCTGTGGTAGATTAGGGTTAGGATATTCTTCCCTGTGGTAGATTAGGGTTAGATATTCTCCCCTTGGTAAGATTTAGGGTTAGGATATTCTCCCTGTGGTAGATTAGGGTTAGAGATATTCTTACCTGTGGTAGATTAGGGTTAGATATTCTACCTGTGGGTAGATTAGGTTAGGATATTCTACCTGTGGGTAGATTAGGGTTAGGATATTCTACCTGTTTACGAAGGGTGAGCGTTGGCTTTCTGCAGTAGGCACTCAGCATAGCAGATCTCTGCATGCATTCTTCCTTCTGGAACACATACCACAGATACGTTATACTTTGTCGTCGACACTAGTCTGAGAGGTAGTCAGTTCGACCGCTAGTCAGAGGGTTAGTCAGTTCGACGCTAGTCTGAGGTAGTCGTTCGACGCTTAGTCTGAGGTGGTCAGTTCGACGCTAGTTCTGAGGTGGTCAGTTCGGACGCTAGTCTTGAGGTAGTCGTTCGACGCTAGTCTGAGGGTACGTCAGTTCGACGCTAGTCTGAGTAGTCAGTTCGACACTAGTCTGAGGTAGTCAGTCGACGCTAGTCTGAGGTGGTCAGTTCGACGCTAGGTCTGAGGTGAGTCAGTTCGACGCTAGTCTGAGTTGGTCAGTTCGACCGCTATGTTGAGGTGCGTCAGTTCGACGCTAGTCTGGGTGGTCAGTTCGACGCTAGTCTGAGGTGTGTCAAGTTCGACTCTAGTCTGAGGGGATAGTCAGTTCGACGCTAGTCTGAGGTAGTCAGTTCGACGCTAGTCTTGAGGTTTTATCAGTTCGGACGCTAGCTCGAGGTAGTCAGTTCGACACTAGTCTGAGGTATTCAGTTTCGACACTAGTCGAGTAGTCATGTTCGACACTAGGATCTGAGGTAGTCAGTTTCGCACTAGTCTGAGGTAGTCAGTTCGACACTAGTCTGAGGTAGTCAGTTCGACACTAGTCTGAGGTAGTCAGTTCGGACACTGTCTGAGGTAGTCAGTTCGGACACTTAGTCTGAGGTAGTCAGTTCGACACTAGTCTGAGGTATGTCAGTTCGACAACTAGGTTCTGAGGTAGTCAGTTCGACACTAGTCTGGGTAGTCAGTCGACACTAGTCTGAGGTAGTCAGTTCGACACTAGTCTGAGGTTAGTCAGTTCGGGACACTAGTCTGAGGTAGTCCAGTTCGACACTAGTCTGAGGTTAGTCAGTTCGACACTGAGTCTAGGTAGTCATTTCGACACTAGTCTGAGGTAGTCAGTTTCGAATAGTCTGAGGTAAGTCAGTTCGACACTATCTGAGGTAGTCAGTTCGACACTAGTCTTGAGGTAGTCAGTTCGGACACTAGTCTGAGGTAGTCAGTTCGACACTAGGTCTGAGGTAGTCAGTTCGACACTAGTTCTGAGGTTAGTCAGTTCGACGCTGCTGTCTGCGGTAGTCAGTCAACGCTTAGTCTTGAGGTAGTCAGTTCAACGCTAGGTCTGAGGTAGTTCAGTTCAACTGCTAGGTCTGAGGTAGTCAGTTCAACGCTAGTCTTGAGTAGTCAGTTCAACGCTAGTCTGAGGTAGTCAGTTCAACGCTAGGTCTGAGGAGTCAGTTCAACGCTTTAGTCTGATGTAGTCAGCTTTCAACGCTAGTTTTTTGGCCTGAGGTAGTCAGTTCACACTGTCTGAGGTAGTTCAGTTCAACACTAGTCTGAGGTAGTCAGTTCAACACTAGTCTGAGGTAAGTCAGTTCAAACACTGTCTGAGGTAGTCAGTTCAACGCTAGTCTGAGGTAGTTCAGTTCAAACAACTCACCTTCTCTTGAGGTGGTCAGTTCAAACACTAGTCTGAGGTAGTCAGTTCAAAGCTTAGTTCTGAGGTAGTCAGTTCAAACACTAGTCTAGGTAGTCAGTTCAACACTAGTCTGTGGTTAGTTCAGGTTCGACACTAGTTCTGAGTTAAGTCTGTTCAACACTCACCTTCTCTGAGGTGGTCATTAGATTGTTTGGTCACCAGACTGGAGATTAGACTTCCACCACAGAGTTTCTTCTTCCTGAAACTAAAACCAGTTAAAAAAGATTTTCATGGATTGTGTGTGCGTGTGTGCGTGTGTGTGTATGTGTGTTACGTACCTCTGGAGGTTTTTAAGGCCTCTTTGATGACAGCCATGGCTGTCTGTATGTCTTCTGTGTTCAAAACGTCATGGCAGCCTGCATTCACCAGGATAGAACTTTGTTAGCCCAGGAGCATGATACCATACTGTCCTTTCACCTTGGAATAAACACAGGCCTGCATCACCAGGATATAACTCTGTAGTCCAGAGCATGATACATACTGTCCTTCCACCTGGAATAAACACAGCCTGCATCACCAGGATATCAACTGTAGTCCCAGAGCATGATACATTACTGTCCTTCCACCTGGAATAAACACAGGCCTCATCACCAGGATAGAACTGTAGTCCAGAGGCATGATACATACTGTCCTGTCCACCTGAAAAACACAGCATGATCACCAGGACTATAACTGTAGCCAGAGCATGATAACATTTACTTCCTTCCACCTGAAATAAACAACAGCATGCTCACAGGATTAGAAATGTAGTTCCAGAGCATGATACATACTGTCCTTTCCACCTGGAAAATAAAACCACAGCCTGCATCACCAGGATAGAACTGTAGTCCAGAGCATGATACTACGCCTTCCACCTGGAATAAACACAGCCCTGGCATCACCAAAGGATAGAACTAGCCAGAGCATGATACATACTGTCCTTCCACCTGGAATAAACCACAGCAGCATTTACCAGATAGAACTGTAGCCCCAGAGGCATGATACATACTGTCCTTCCACCTGGAATAACACAGCCTGCATCACCAGGATAGAACTGTAGGCCCAGAGCATGATACATACTGTCCTTCCACCTGGAATAAACCACAGCCTTATCACCA
>NW_019943895.1:0-12194 GCF_002910315.2 Salvelinus sp. IW2-2015
GTCTGCCTCCCATTAAAATTCCTAAAGGTTCTGTCGCCTCCCATTGCTCCTAAAGGTTCTGTCTGCCTCCATTGCTCCTAAAGTTCTGTCTGTCATCCCATTGCTTCCTTAAAGGGTTCTGTCTGCCTCCCATTGCTCCTAAAAGGTATCTGTCTGTCTCCCATGCTCCTAAAGTTCTGTCTGCCTCCCATGCTCCTAAAGGTTCTGTCTGTCTTCCCATATGCTCCTTAAAGGGTTCGTCGCCCTCCCATTGCTTCCCTAAAGGGTTCTGTCTGGCCTCCCATTGCTCCTAAAGGTTCTTGTCTGCCTCCCATTGCTCCTAAAGGGTTCTGTCTGTCTGCCTCCCATTGCTCCTAAAGGGTTCTGTTCTGTCTCCCATTGCTCCTAAAGGGTTCTGTCTGTCTTCCCATTGCTCCAAAGGTTCTGTCTGTCTCCCATGCTCCCTAAAGGGTTCTGTCTGTCGCCTCCCCATTGCCCCTAAAGGTTCTGTCGTCTGCCTCCCATTGCTCCGAAAGGGTTCTGTTCTGCCTCCCATGCCCAGGTTCTGTCGGTCTCCCATTGCTCTAAAGGTTCTGTTCTGTCTCCCATTGCTCCTAAAGGTTACTGTCGCCCTCCCATTGCTCCTAAAGGTTCGTCTGCCTCCCATTGCTCCTAAAGTTCTGTCTGCCTCCCATGCTCCTAAAGGGTTCTGTCTGCCTCCCATTGCTCCTAAAGGTTCTGTCCTTGGCCTCCAAGTGCTCCTAAAGGCTGTCTGTCTCTGCGCCTCCATTGCTCCAAAGGTTCTGTCTGTCTGCCTCCCATTGCCCTCCTTAAAGGGTTCTGTCAGTCGCCTCCCATTGCTCCTAAAGGGTCTGGCTGTCTGCCTTGCCCATTGCTCCTAAAGTTCTGTCTGCCTCCCGATTGCTCCTAAAGGTTTGTCTCCCTCCCCATTGCTCCTAAGGGTTCGTCCTGTCGCCTTTCCCATTGCTTCCTAAAGGGTTCGTCTGTTGTCCCATTCTCCTAAAAGGCGTTCTTTCTGTCTCCCATTGCTCCTAAAGGTTCTTTCTGTCTCCCATTGCTCCTAAAGGGTTCTGTCTGTCTGCCTCCCATTGCTCCTGAAAAGGTTCTGTCTGTCTGCCTCCCATTGCTCCTAAAGGTTCTGTCGTCTCCCATTGCTCCTAAAGGTTCTGTCTGCCTCCCATTGCTCCTCTAAAGGGTTCTGTCTGCCTTCCCATGCTCCATAAAGGTTCTGTCTGTCGCCTCCCCATTGCCTCCTAAAGGTTCTGTCTGCCTCCCATTGCTCCTAAAGTTCTGTCTGCCTCCCATTGCTCCTAAAGTTCTGTCTGCCTTTCCCCATTGCTCCTAAAGGGTTCTGTCTGCCTCCCATTGCTCCCTAAAGGGTTCTGTCTGTCTGTCCTCCCATTGCTCCTAAAGTTCTGTCTAGCCTCCCATTGCTCCTAAAGGGTTCTGTCTGCCTCCCATGCTCCTAAAGGGTTCCGTCTGGCCTCCCAATTGCTCCTAAATGTTCTGTCTGCCTCCATTGCTCCTTAAGGGTTCTGGCTGCCTCCCATGATCCTAAAGGTTCTGTTCGCCTCCCATTGCTCCTAAAGGTTCTGTCTGCCGTCCCATTCTCCTAAAGGGTTCTGTCTGCCTCCATGCTGCCTTAAAGGTTCTGTCTGTCCTCCATTGCTCCTAAAGGGTTCTGTCGGCCTCCCATTGCTCCTTAACAGCTGCGTCTGTCTCCATTGCTCCTAAAGGTTCTGTCTTGCCTCCCATTGCCTCCTAAAGGTTCTGTCTGTCTCCCATTGCCCTAAAGGTTCGTCTGCCCTTCCCATTGCTCCCTAAAGGGTCTTGTCGGCCTCCGCATGCTCCTAAAGGTCCCTGTCTGCCTCCCATTGTCGCGAAAGGTTCTGTCTGTCGCCTCCCATGCTCCTAAAGGGTTCGTCGTCTCCCATGCTCCTAAGGTTCTGTCTGTCTCCCATTGCTCCAAAGGGTCGTCTTCTCCCAATGCTCCTAAAAGGGTTCTATCTGTCTGGCCTCCCATTGCTCCTAAAGGTTCGTCTGTCTGCCTCCCATTGCTCCTAAAGGTTCTGTCTGCCGCCCATGCTCCTAAAGGTCTCTGTCTTCTCCCATGCTCCTAAAGGTCTGTCTGATCTCCCATTGCTCCTTAAAGGTTCGTCTGCTCCCATGCTCCTAAAGGTCTCTGCTGCCTCACCCATTGCTCCTAAAGGGTTCTGTCTGCCTCCATTGCTCCTAAAGGGTTCCTGTCTGCCTCCCATTGCGCCTAAAGGGTTCTGTCTGCCTCCAATTGCTCCTAAAAGGTTCTGGTCTGCTGCCTCCCATTCTCCAAAGGCGTTCTGTCTGCTGCCTCCCATTGCTCCTAAAGTTCTGTCTGCTGCCTCCCATTGCTCCTAAGCTGTTCTGTCTGTCTGCCTTCCCATTGCTCCTAAAGGGTTCTGTCTGCCTCCCATTGCTCCTAAAGGGTTCGTCTGCCTTCCCATTGCTCCTAAAGGTCTGTCTGTCTGCCTCCCATTGCTCTAAAGCGTTTCTGTTCTTGTCTCCATTCTCCTACTTCGTCTTCCCATTTCTCCTAAAGGTTCTTCTGTCTCCCATTCTCCTAAGGTTCTGGTCTGTCTGCCTCCCATGCTCCTAAAAGTTTCTGTCTGTCTGCCTTCCCATTGCTCCTAAAGGGTTCTGTCTGTCTTCCCAGCTCCTAAAGGTTCGTCTGCCTCCATTGCTCCTAAAGTCTGTCTGCCTCCCATTGCCTCTACACAGTTCTTCTGTCTGCCTCCAGCTGCCCTAAAGGGTTCTTCGCTCTCCATTGCTCCTAAAAAGGTTCTGCTGCTCCCATTGCTCCTAAAAGGGTTCTGTCTGCCTGCCAGGCTCCTAAAGGGTTCTGTCTGCCCATCCCTTGCTCCAAAGGTCTGTCTGCCTACCCATTGCTCCTTAAAGGGTTCGTCTGCCTCCCATTGCTCCTAAAAGGGTTCTGTCTGCTCCCATGCCTCCTAAAGGGTTCTGTCTGTCTGTCTCCCATTGCTCCTAAAGGTTCTGTCTGCCTCCCATTGCTCCTAAAGGTTCTGTCTTGCCTCCATGCTCCTAAAGGTTCTGTCTGCCTTCCCATTGCTCCTAAAAATTTCTGTCGCCTCCCAGTCCCTTAAGGGTTCTGTCTGCCTCCCATATCCTAAACGGTTCTGTCTGCCTCCCATTGCTCCTAAAGGTTCTGTCTGCCGTCCCATTGCTCCTAAAGGGTTCTGTCTGCCTCCCATGCTCCTAAAGGTCTGTCTGTCTCCCATTCTCCTAAAGGTTCTGTCGGCCTCCCATTGCTCCTAAAGGCTCTGTCTGTCTCCCATGCTCCTAAAGTTCTGTCTGCCTCCCATTGCTCCTAAAGGGTTCTGGCTGTCTCCCATTGCTCCTAAAGGGTTCTGTCTGCCTCCATGCTCCTAAAGGTCTGTCGTCTCCCATTGCCCTAAAGGTTCGTCTGCCTCCGCATTTGCCGCCTAAAGGGTTCTGTCTGTCTGCCTCCCATTGCCTCCTAAAGTTCTGTCTGTCTTCCCATTGCCTCCTAAAGGTTCTGTCTGTCCCCCATGCTCCTAAAGGTTCGTCGTCTCCCATTGCCTCCTAAAGGTTCTGTCTGCCTCCCATTGCTCCTAAGTTCTGTCTGTCTTCCATTGCTCCTAAGTTTCTGTCTGTCTCCCATGCTCCTAAAGGGTTCTGTCTGCCTCGCATTGCTCCTAAAGGTTCTGTCTGCCTCCCATTGCTCCTTAAAGGGTTCTGGGCTGCCTCCCATGCTCCTAAAGGTTCTTGTCTGTCTGCCTCCCATTGCCCTAAAGGGTTCTGTTCGTCTCCCATTGCTCCTAAAGGTTCTGTCGGTCTCCCATTGCTTCCTAAAGGGTTCTGTCTGCCTCCCATTGCTCCTAAAGGTTCTGTCTGCCTCCATTGCTCCTAAAGTTCTGTCTGCCCTCCCATTGCCTCCTAAAGGGTTCTGGTCGTCTCCTCCCATTGCTCTAAAGTGTTCCTGTCTCGCCTCCCTATTGCTCCTAAAAGGGTTCGTCTGCCTCCCCCATTGCTCCTTAAAGGGTCGTCTGCCTCCCATTGCTCCTAAAGTTTCTGTCTGCCTCCCATTGCTCCTAAAGGTTCTGTCTGCCTCCCATTGCTCCTAAAGTCGTCGGTCTGTCGCCATTTTCCTAAAGGGTTCTGTCGTCTCCCATTGCTCCTAAAGGTTCTGTCTGCCTCCCATTGCTCGCTAAAGGTTCTGTCTGCCTCCCATTTGCTCCAAAGGGTTCTGTCTGTCTTGTCTCCCATGCTCCTAAAGGTCTGTTCTGTCTGCGCCCCATTCCTCCTAAAGGGTTCTGTCTTCGTGCCTCCCATTGCTCCTAGAAGGTTCTAGTCTGCCTCCCATGCTCCTAAAGGGTTATGTCTGCCTCCCATTGCTTCCTAAAGGTTCTGTCTGCCTCATTGCTCCTTAATTCTGTCTGTCTCCCATGCTCCTAAAGTTCTGTCGTCTGTCTCCCATTGCTCCTAGAAGGGTTCTGTCTGTTTTGCCTCAAACATTGCTCCTAAAGGGTTAACTGTCTGTCTGTCTCCCATTGCTCCTAAAGTCTGTCTGTCTGTCTCCCATTTGCTCTAAAGGTTCTGTCTGTCTTGTCTCCCATTGCCTCCTAAAGGGTTCTGTCGCTCCCATTGCTCCTAAAGGTTTTCTGTCTGTCTCCCATTGCTCCTAAAGTTCTGTTCTGTCTTCCCCATCTCCCTAAAGGGTCTGTCTGCCTCCATTCTCCTAAAGGGTCTGTCTGCCTTCCCATTGCTCCTAAAGTTCTGGGCCTCACAATTGCTCCTAAAGGCGTTCTGTCTGTCTGCCTCCCAATTGCTCCTAAAGGGTTCTGTCTTCTGCCTCCCATTGCTCCTAAAGGTTTCTGTCGTCTGCCTCAAACCATGGCTCCGAAATTCGTCTGTCTGGCCTCCCATGCTCCTAAAGGTTTCTTCTGCCTTCCCATTGAACTGCTCCTAAAGGGTTCTGTCGCTCCCATTGCTCCTAAAGGGTTCTGTCGTCTGCCTCCCATTGCTCCAAAGTTCTGTCTGTCTCCCATTGCTCCTAAAAGTTTTCTTCTGTCTCCCTGGCTCCCTAAAGGTGCTTGCTGCTCCCATTGCTCCTAAGGTGCTGTCTGTCTGCCCTCCCATTGCTCCTAAAGTTCTGTCTGTCTGCCTTCCCATTTGCTCCTAAAGGGTTCTTCTGTCTCCCCATTGCTCCTAAAGGGTTCTGTCTGCCTCCCATCCTGCTCCTAAAAGGTTCTTCTGCCTCCCATTGCTCCTAAAGGTTCTGTCTGTTCTGCCTCCATTGCTCCTAAAGGTTCTGTCTGTCTCCCATTGCTCCGAAAGGGTTCTGTCTGTCTGCCCTTGCTCCTAAAGTTCTGCTGCCTCCCATGCTCCTAGAAGGGTTCGGTCTGCCTCCCATTGCCTTCCTAAAGGTTCTGTCGCCTCCCCATGCTCCTAAAGGGTTCTGTTCTGCCTCCCATTGCTCCTAAAGGTTCTGTCTGCCCTCCCTGCCTCCTAAAGGGTTCTGTCTGCCTCCCATTGCTCCTAAAGGTTCTGTCTGGCCTCCCATTGCTCCTAAAGGTTTCTGTCTGCCTCCCGATGCTCCTAAAATTTCTGTCTGCCTCCCATGCTCCTAAGGTCGTCTGCCTACCCATTGATCCTAAAGGGTTCTGTCTGCCTCCCAATGCTGCCTAAAGGTCTGTCTGCTCCCATTGCCTCCTAAAGGGTTCGCTGCCTTCCCATGCTTCCTAAAGGTTCTGTCTGTCTCCCATTGCTCCTAAAGGTTCTGGTCTGCCTCCCATTGCTCCTAAAGGTTCTGTCTGTCTCCATTGCTCCAAGGTTCTGTCTGCCTCCCATTGCTCCTAAAGGGTTCTGTCTGTCTCCCATTGCCCTAAGGGTTCTGTCTGGCCTCCATCTCCAAAAGGTTCTGTTCTGCCCCCATGCCTCCAAGGTTCGTGTTCGCCTCCCATGTGCTCCTAAAGGTTCTTCTGTCTGCCTCCCATTTGCTCCTAAAAGTTCTGCTCTGTCTCCCATTGCTCACGTAAAGGGTTCTGTTCTGTCTTTCCCATTGCTCCTAAAAGTTCTGTACTGTCTCCCCATTGCTTCCTAAAGGTCGTCTGTCGCCTCCCATTGCTATACCAAAGGTTCGTCTTCTGCCTCCATTGCTCCTAAAGCGGTTCTGGTCTGCCTCCCATTCTCCTAAAGGTTCTGTCTTCTCCCATTGCTCCTAAAGGGTTCGTTCTGTCTCCCATTGCTCCTAAAGGTTCTGTCTGCCTCCCATTGCTCCTAAAGATCTGTTCTGCCTCCCATTGCTCCTAAAGGATCGGTCTGCCTCCCGATTCTCCTAAGGTTCTGTCTCCTCCATTGCTCCTAAAGGGTTCGTCTGTCTGCCCCCCATTGCTCCTAAAGGTTCGTCTGTCTCCCCATTGCTACCTAAAGGGTTCTGTCTGTCTCTCACCATTGCTCCTAAAGGTTCTGTCTGTCTCCATGCTCCTTAAAGGTTCTGTCTGTCTGCCTCCCATTGCTCCTAAAGGTTGTCTGCCTCCCATTGCTCCTAAAGGCTTCTGTCTGTCTCCCATTGCTCCTTAAATTCTGTCTGCCCCCATGCTCCTAAAGTTCTGTCTGCCTCCCATGCTCCTAAAGGTTCTGTCGCCTCCCATTCTCCTAAAGGGTTCTGTCTGTCTTCCCATTCTTCCTAAAGGGTTCTGTCTTCTGCCTCCCATTGCGCCTAAAGGTTCTGTCTGTCTGCCTCCCATTGCCCTAAAGGGTTCTGTCGCCCTCCCATTGGCTCCTAAAGGGTTCTGTCTGCCCCCATTGCTCCTTAAAGGGTTCTGTCTGGCCTCCCATTGCTCCTAAAGGTTCTGGTCGTTCATGTCCCCCATTTTCCTAAAGGTTCTGTCTGTCCCATTGCTCCTAAAGGTCGTCGCCTCTCCATTGCTCCTAAAGTTCTGTCTGCCCCCATTGCTCCTAAAGGTTCTGCTGTCTGTCTCCCCAGTTGCTCCTAAAGTTCTGTCTGTCTGCTCCCATGCTCCTAAAGGTTCTGTCTGTCTGCCTCCCATTGCTCCTAAAGGTTCTGTCTGCCTCCCATGGCTCCTAAAGGGTATGTCTGCCTCCCATTGCTCCTAAAGGGTTCTGTCTGCCTCCCATGGCTCCTAAAGCGTTCTGTCTGTCTCCCATTGCTCCTAAGTTCGTCTGTCTGTCTCCCATGCTGCCTAAAGTTCGGTCTGTTTGCCTCCCATGCTCCTAAAGTTCTGTCTGTCGTCTCCCATTGCTCCGAAAGGTTCTGTCGTCTGTCTCCCATTGCTCCTAAAGGGTTCTGTCTGCCTCCCCTCATTGCTCCTAAAGGTTCTGCTGTCTCCCATTGCTCCGTAAAGGGTCTGTCTGTCTGTCTCCCATTCTCCTAAGGTTCTGTCTGCCTCCCATTGCTCCTTAAAGGTTCTGTCTGCCTCCCATTGCTGCTAAAGGTTCTGTCTGTCTGTCTCCATTGCTCCCTAAAGTTCGGTCTTCTGTTCTCCCATTGCTCCTAAAGGTTCGTCTGTCGTTCTCCCATGCTCCTAAAGGGTTCTGTCTGTCCCCATTGCCTCCTAAAGGGTTCTGCTGTCTCCCATTGCTCCTAAAAAGGTTCTGTCTGTCTGCCTCCCATTGCTCCTAAAGGTTCTGTTCTGCCTCCATTGCATCCTAAAGGGTTCTGTCTGTCTCCCATTGCTCCTAAAGGCTTCTGTCTGCCTCCCATTGCTCCTAAAGGGTTCTGTCTGCCTCCCATTCTCCTAAAGGTTCTGTCTGCCTCCCATTGCTCCTAAAGGGTCTGTCTGTCTTCCCATTCTCCTAAAGGGTTCTTCTGTCGCCTCCCATTGCTCCTAAGGTTCTGTCTGTCTGCCTCCATTGCTCCTAAAGGGTTCTGTCTGCCTCCCATTGCTCCTAAAGGTTCTGTCTGCCCTTCCATTGCTCCTAAAGGTTCTGTCTGCCTCCCACTTGCTCCTAAAGTTTCTGGTCTGCCTCCCCATTCTCCTAAAGTTCGTCTGTCTGTTCTCCCTTGTTCGCTAAAGGGTTCTGTCGTCTCCCATTGCTCCTAAAGGTCTGTCTGCCTCCCATTGCTCCTAAAGGTTCTGTCTGCCTCCATTGCTCCGAAAGCGGTTCTGTCTGTCTGTCTCCCATTGCTCCTAAAGGGTTCTGTCTGTCTGCCTCCCATTGCTCCTAAAGTTCTGTCTGCTGCCTCCCATTGCTCCTAAGGTTCGTTCTGCCTCCCATTGCTCCTACAGGGTGTATGTCTGCCTCCCATTGCCTCCTAAAGGGTTCTGTCTGCCTCCCATTGCTCCTAAAGGGTTCTGTCGTCTCCCATTGCTCCTAAAGGGTTCGTCTGTCTGTCTCCCATTTGCTCCTAAAGGTTCTGTCTGTGTGCTCCCATTGCTCCTAAAGGGTTCTGTCTGCTGTCTCCCCATTGCTCCTAAAGGGTTCTGTCTGTCTGTTCTCCCATTCTCCTAAAAGTTCTGGTCTGCCCTCCATTGCTCCTAAAGGGTTCTGTCTGTCCTCCCATGCTCTAAAGGTTCTGTCTGTCTGTCTCCCATTGCTCCTAAAGTTCTGTCTGCCTCCCATTGCTCCAAAGGTTCTGTCGCCTCCCATGCTCCTAAAAGTTCGGTCTGTCGTCTCCCCATTGCTCCTAAAGGTTCTGTCTGTCTGCTCCCATTGCTCCTAAAAGGTTCGTCTGTCGTCTCCCATGCTCCTAAAGGGTTCTTCTGTCTCCCATTTGCTCCCTAAAGGTTCTGTTCGTCTCCCATTGCTCCTTAAAGGTTCTGTCTGTCTCCCCATTGCTCCTAAAGGTTCTGTCTGCCTCCCATTGCTCCTAAAGGGTTCTGTCTCCTCCCATTGATCCTAAAGGGTTCTGTCTGTCTCCATTGCTCCTAAAAGGGTTCTGTCTGTTCTCCCATTGCTCCTAAAGGGTGTCTTCGCTCCCATTGCTCCTAAAGGTTCTGTCTGCCTCCCATTGCTCCTAAAGGTTCTGTCGTCTGTCCATTGTTCCTAAAAGGGTTGCTGTCTGTCTCCCATTGCTCCTAAAAGGTTCTGTCTGCCTCCCATTTGCTCCTAAAGTTCTGTCTGCCTCCATTGCTTCCTAAAGGTTCTGTCGGTCTTGTCTCCCATGCTCCTAAGGGTTCTGTCTGTCTGCCTCCATTGCTCCTAAAAGTTCTGTCTGTCTGCCTCCCATTGGCTCCTAAAGGGTTCTGTCGCCTCCCAGTGCCCTAAAGGGTTATGTCTGCCTCCGCATTGCTCCTTAAAGGTTCTGTCTGCCTCCCATTGCCTCCTAAAGGGTTCTGTCTGTCTGCCCATTCTCCCTAAAGGGTTCTGTCTCGTCTTCTGCCCATTGCTCGGCGTAAAGGGTTCTGGTCTGTTTGCCTCCCATTGCTCCTAAAAGTTTCTGTCTGTGCTGTCTCCCATTCTCCTAAAGGTTCTGTCTGTCTGTCTCCCATTGCTCCTAAAGGTTCTGTTCTCCTTTCCCATTGCTCCTAAGGCTTCTGTCGTCTCCATTGCTCCTAAAAGGTTTCTGTCGTCTTCTCCCATTGCTCCTAAAGGTTCTGTCTGCCTCCCATTGCCCTCCTAAAGGGTTCTGTCTGCCTCCCATGCTCCTAAAGGTTCTGTCTGTCTGTCGTTCCCATTGCTCCTAAAGGTTCTGTCGTCTTCTCCCAGTGCTCCTAAAGCTTCTGTCTGTCTTGCCCATTGGCCTAAGGTAGCTGTCTGTCCCCATTGCTTCCTAAAGGTTCGTCTTGTCTCCCATTGCTCCTAAAGGGTTATGTCTGTCTCCCATTGCTCCTAAAGGTTTCTGTCTGTCTCCCATTGCTCCAAAGGGTGCTGTCTGCCCTTCCCATTGCTCCTTAAAGGTTCTGTCTGCCTCCCATTGACCTAAAGTTCTGTCTCCTCCCATGCTCCAAGGTACTGTCTGTCTCCCATGCTCCTAAAAAAAAAAAAAAAGGTTTTTTTTCTGCCTGGCCATTGCTCCTAAAGGGTTCTGTCTGCCTCCCATTGCTCCTAAAGGGTCGTCTGCCTCCCATTGGCTCCAAAGGTTCGTCTGTCTGTCTCCCATTGCTCCAAAGGGTTCTGTCTTGTCTGTCTCACATTGCTCCTAAAGGTTCTGTCTGTCTCCCATTGCTCCTAAAAGTTCTGTCTGCCTCCCATTGCTCCTAAAGGTCTGTCTGCCTCCCATTGCTCCTAAAGGTTCTGTCTGCCTCCCATTGCTCCTAAAGGGTTCGTCTGCCTCCCATGCCTCCTAAAGGTTCGTCTGTCTCCCTTGCTCCTAAAGGTTCTGTCTGCCTTCCCATTGCTCCTAAAGTTCTGTCTGCCTCCCATGCTCCTAAAGGTTCTGTCTGTCTGTCTCCCATTGCTCCTAAGGTTCTGTCTGCCTCCCATTGCTCCTAAAGGTTCTGTCTGCCCCCATTGCTCCTAAAGGTTCTGGCTGTCTGTCTCCCATGCTCCTAAAGGGTTCTGTCGTCTGTCTCCACATTGCTCCCTAAAAGTCTGTCTGTCTCCCATTGCCTCCTAAAGGGTTCTGTCTGCCTCCCTTGCTCTAAAAGGTTCTGTCTGCCTCCATGCTCCGAAAGGGTTTCTGGTCTGCCTCCCATTGCCTCCTAAAGGTTCTCTCTGCCTCCCATTGCTCCTAAAGTTCTGTCGCCCTCCCATTGATCCTAAAGGGTTCAGCCCGCCCGTAGCCCTGCCCGCCCGTAGCCCTGCCCGCCCGTAGCCCTGGCCGCCCGTAGCCCTGCCCGCCCGTAGCCCTGCCTGCCCGTAGCCCTGCCTGCCTGTAGCCCTGCCTGTCACCACCATCATTATGTCTCAAGTCTTTGTGTGGTGACGTGATACCAGACAGCAGAGTAATAAAATATCTCCTCGGTCTTAAACTCCCTCTGGAGTGTCAACACGCTCTGTCACGTTCTTAATCGCACAGCGTTGTCAATCTTTCTGTTGGTAAATCCAGAGCGTCTCGCTCTCAGAGCATACGCTGGACAGTCTGACCGAGGAGTTGAGTTGAGTTGGAGTGTCCTGACCACATAACAGCAGTCAGGCAGGTAGCCTAGTGGTTAGAGCGTTGGGCCAGTAACCCAAAGGTCGCTAGATCGAATCCCTGAGCTGACAAGGTAAAAATCTGTCGTTCTGCCCCTGAACAAGACAGTAAACCCACAGTTCCCCGGTAGGCCGTCATTGTAAATAAGATTTTTTTTCTTAACTGACTTGCCTAGTTAAATAAAGGTTAAATTATTACTTTAAAAAAATGTAAAAGCACCCAGGCTAACGTTGGCGAGCTAGCTACTTCCAGACACTCTGACCTTTTCACTCGCTCTAGCAGAGCTGATTAGGCTGTTTTCATGTCATCCAGTTAGTGACTGTAACTGTGTGACTGGCACCTGTAATAACAACAAGCACCAGGTCTTTTCATCCGTTACTTTTAAATTCATCCGTTATTCTGCACTCGGGCACTCTCAAACCAGAGTGCTCTGAACTCAGATCACACTGCCAAACGCAGCCCATAATGTTCAGGAAGCACCTGTCTGACGGACAGGCCAGGGATGCATTTATTAGGCAACAAACAGAACAAAACTGGGAGGGAATACATGAAGTTGTCCAATAAGAAACGCTTGTTTTTGGTTTTCCGCTGCAAAACGTTTTGCTACGGTGTGACTTAATGAACACGGCCATAATGTTGAGGTAGGTAGGGACTGACCTGCTAACATGCTGACTACAGACAGTAGGATCTCTCAGTACTGACCTGCTAACATGCTGACTACAGACAGTAGGATCTTCTCCACACTCTGGACAGGACTCCATCTCTCAGCACTGCTCTCGTATCCCATTGGGTCGTCTCCTGGAGCGTGCAGGATAGAGATACACACACGGCCATCTGGGTAAACTGAAGAGAAGGAGAGAGGAGAACACAACCAGTAGACACAGGATCACACGGTACATGACACAAACCCAGTAACTGAAGGCTGTATGTAGCCTGGTAGTACTTTCATTTTGATGAAAAGCATCTTTTTATTTCAGTACAACTGTGGCCCTGAGGTAGATTTTTTTATGTATTTATTTAACCAGGTATTTATATATATTATATATATAACCCTAATCCTTTATTTAACCAGGTAAGCTAGTTGAGAACCAGTTCTCATTTACAACTGCAACCTGGCCAAGATAAAGCAAAGCAGTGC
>NW_019943895.1:17814-19030 GCF_002910315.2 Salvelinus sp. IW2-2015
TATATAACCCTAATCCTTTATTTAACCAGGTAAGCTAGTTGAGAACCAGTTCTCATTTACAACTGCAACCTGGCCAAGATAAAGCAAAGCAGTGCGACACAAACACAGAATTACACATAAACAAATGTCAGTCAGTAATACAACATAAAAATCTGTATACAGTGTGTGTAAATGAAGTAAGGAGGTAAGGCAATAAATAGGCCATAGTGGCGAAGTAATTACAATTACACTGGAGTGATAGATGTGCAGATGAGGATGTGCAAGTAGAGATACTGGTGTGCAGAAGAGCAGAAAAACTAAAACAAATATGGGGATGAGGTAGTTGGTTGGCCTATTTACAGATTCTCTGCAGCTGTACACAGCCATCGGTAAGCTGCTCTGACAGCTGGTGTTTAAAGTTAGAGAGGGAGATATAAGTCTCCAGCTTCAGTGATTTTTGCAATTCGTTCCAGTCATTGGCAGCAGAGAACTGGAAGAAAAGGCGGCCAAAGGAGGAGTTGGCTTTGGGGATGAAATATACCTGCTGGAGCGTGTGCAACGGGTGGGTGTTGCTATAGTGACCAGTGAGCTGAGATAAGGTGGGCTTTACCTAGCAGAGACTTGTAGATGACCTGGAGCCAGTGGGTTTGGCGACGAATATGAAGCGAGGACCAGCCAATGAGAGCATACAGGTCGCAGTGTTGGGTAGTATATGGGCTTTGGTGACAAAACAGATGTCACTGGGATAGACTGCATCCAATTTATTGAGTAGAGTGTTGGAGGCTATTTTGTAAATGACATCACCGAAGTCGAGGATCGGTAGGATAGTCAGTTTTACGAAGGTATGTTTGGCAGCATGAATGAAGGATGATGCTTTGTTGCGAAATAGGAAGCCAATTCTAGATTTCATTTTGGATTGGAGATGTTTGATGTGAGTCTGGAAGGAGAGTTTYCAGTCTAACCAGACACCTAGGTATTTGTAGGTATTTGTAGTCCACAAGTCAAAACCGACCAGAGTAGCGATGCTGGACGGGCGGGCAGGTGCGGGCAGCGATCGGTTGAAGAGCATGCATTTACTTTTACTAGTATTTAAGAGCATTGGGAAGCCACGGAAGGAGAGTTGTATGGCATTGAAGCTCGTCTGGAGGTTTGTTGACACAGTGTCCAAAGAAGGGCCAGAAGTATACAGAATGGTGTCGTCTGCGTAGAGGTGGATCAGAGAATCACCAGCAGCAAG
>NW_019943895.1:24255-26528 GCF_002910315.2 Salvelinus sp. IW2-2015
CCCTCACCATGCCACATCACATGCCACAGGAGAGAAATGTTACAGTCGCAGATACACCATAGACTATCAGGGCTGGGGTGGGGAGGGGGGCTGAGGTGGGGGGGGGGCTGCCAGAAGATCCTGTTTTAACGCTTTCCCCTCGGACCACCCAGGCCTGAGCCATCCAGTACCTCACGTCACAGTTCTCAGATATGGCGGAGGAGAGAAACGTCAGCGCTACAGATGAAGCACAGAATAAAGGCCTCTGGGAGAAGATCTGGGCAGACGGTGGGTGAGGCAGTGGGGCTGACAAGAAGCGAGGGCTTTTAAAAAGAGGCCCGCGGGGGTTTAATCTCTTTGATTATGCTTCTACTGCTGACTGGCAGCGTAGCAAAACAAAAGCAACTGCTCATGTTCAACAACATACTYGAAGTATCACGTTCCAAGAGTCATTTTTACTGAATGGGATTCACACCTTGGAGGTTAACACCCAATATTGGATGTTTCAAACTGTCAGGATCTGGTCTTTGTGGGGGTGAAAAGCAAGGTAAGGTACAATGTCCCAGTCTATGCCCTACAGGGACACGTACTAAACATACACACACAGGCCTTCTCACAGTATCTAGCTGGCTCTCTGCCAGGACAGAACAATAGTGCCAGGTTAGTCTCTACTGTCTTACAAACACGTAAGAAACCTCAGAGTGGTGTCCAGGGACTGCCGGCCTCTAATTATCACAACCAACTCATCGTCAGACAAGCCACAGCAGAGGCACTAGTTACAACACAGAACAGGGCTCTCKTCTCCACACCTGGGTTCAAATACTATTTGGAATCATTGACAATACRTTATCTGGGCTTGATTGAGCTTACCTGGCTTAGGAATCAATAAAATTGTCAAAACACCACCCAATCTGGCACATTCATGCAGGCCAAAGCAAATGCCACAAGTATTTGAAGGATTTCAAACAGTATTTGAACCCAGATGTGGTGCTCTCTTCCCCCTGGGAGCAGCACAACACCACCACTGATTCTGTCCGCTCTCATATTTAGGTGTCCCAGGTATTGACAGGTATTAACAGGTATTAACGGGTATTAACGGGTATTGTCAGAGCAGGTATTAACAGGTATTGGCTGGGCAGAGCAGGTATTGGCTGACAAGAAGAGAGAGATAAAGATATTGGAGGATTGGATGGGCAAAGCAGGTATTGGCAGAGCAGAGCAGGTATTAACATAGCAGGTATTAACAGGTATGGGCGGGCAGGTATTAAAGGGTATGGGCAGGTATTAACAGAGCAGGTATTAACAGGTATTAACGGGCAGGTATTAACAGGTATTGACAGGGCAGGTATTACAGGGCAGGTATTAACAGGAGGTTTAACGGGGCAGGTATTAACAGGGAGGTATTAACCGGTATTAACAGGGCAGTATTAACAGGGTCAACAGGTATTAAGGTATTCAGGGCAGGTATTAACAGGGCAGGTTATTAACCGGTATTAACAGGGAGGTATTAACAGGGCGGTATTCAGGGTATAAACGGCGTATTAAAGGAGGTATTACGGATTTAACAGGGCAGGTATTAACAGGCAGGTATTACAGGTATTAACTAGGGCAGGTATTAACAGGTATTAAAAGGGCAGGTATTAACAGGGCAGGTATTAACCGGTATTAACAGGGTAGGTATTAAACAGGGCTAGGTATTAACAGGTTATTAACCAGGGCAGGTATTAACAGGTATTAAAAGGGCAGGTTTATAACAGGTATTAAAAGGGCAGGTTATTAACAGTCTATGGCTTCTCTATGGGTTCTGAGCTCTCTGGGTTTTCTATGGGTCCTAGTTCAAAACGAGTGCACTAATAGTGTAAAGGGTGGATTGAAGACAGTCTATCTGTTGCTGGTCTGTTAACACTGACGTTGTGTCAAAAGGAACCATATTCCTGTTATAGTGCACTAGTGTAGGGGGCCCTGATGTGCACTAGCCTGTACGGGGGCCCTGATCGTGCACTAGCCTGTACGGGGGCCCCTGATCGTGCACTGCTGTACGGGGGCCCCTGATCGTGCACTAGCTGTACGGGGGCCCTGATCGTGCACTAGCCTGTACGGGGGCCCTGATCGTGCACTAGCCTGTACGGGGGCCCCTGATCGTGCACTAGCCTGTACGGGGGGCCCTGATCGTGCACTAGCCTGTACGGGGGCCCTGCTGGTGCACTAGCTGTAGGGGCCCCTGATGTGCACTAAGCCTGTCGGGGGCCCTGATCGTGCACTAGCCTGTACGGGGCCACTGATTCGTTGCATAG
>NW_019943895.1:29250-34762 GCF_002910315.2 Salvelinus sp. IW2-2015
AGCAGAGCAGGTTATTAAAGGTTTGGCTGGCAGAGCAGGTATTGGCTGAGCAGAGCAGGTATTAACAGGTGTTGGCCTGAGAGCCAGAGCAGGTATTGGCTGGGGCAGAGCAGGTATTGGGCTGGGCCAGAGCAGGTATTGGGCTGGGCAGAGCAGGTATTGGGCTGGGCAGAGCAGGTATTAACAGGTATGGCTGGGCAGAGCAGGTATTGGCTGAGCAGAGCAGGTATTGGCTGGGCAGAGCAGGTATTGGCTGGGCAGAGCAGGTATTAACAGGTATTGGCTGGGCAGAGCAGGTATTGGCTGGGCAGAGCAGGTATTAACAGGTATTGGCTGAGCAGAGCAGGTATTGGCTGGGCAGAGCAGGTATTAACAGGTATTGGCCTGAGCAGAGCAGGTATTAACAGGTGTATTGGCAGGTATTGGGGGCAAAGCAGGTATTGGCAGAGCAGAGCAGGTATTAACATAGCAGGTATTACAGGGCAGGTATTAACAGGTATGGGCAGGGCAGGTATTAACAGGTATGGGCAGGTATTAACAGAGCAGGTATTAACAGGTATTAACGGGCAGGTATTAACAGGTATTGACAGGGCAGGTATTAACAGGGCAGGTATTAACAGGTATTGAGACAGGGCAGGTATTAACAGGCAGGTATTAACAGGTATTAACAGGGCAGGATAGGTAATTAACAGGTATTAAAGGAGGTATTACAGGTATTAACAGGTATTCGGTATTAACAGGGCAGGTATTAACAGGTATTAACAGGGCAGGTATTACGGTATTAACAAGGGCGTATGTAAAGGGAGGTATTAACAGGTATTAACAGGGCAGGTATTAACAGGTATTAAAAGGGCAGGTATTTAACGGTATTACAGGGCAGGGTATTAACAGGGCAGGTATTAACCGGTATTAACAGGGCAGGTATTAACAGGGCAGGTATTAACAGGTATTAAAAGGGCAGGTATTAACAGGGCAGGTATTAACCGGTATTAAAGGGCAGGTATTAACAGGGCAGGTATTAACAGGTATTAACAGGGTATTAACAGGGCAGGTATTCAGTATTAACAGGGCAGGTATTAACGGTAATTACAGGTATTAACAGGGCAGGTAATTACACAGCGGTATTAAACATAAAAGGGCAGGTATTACAGGGTGCACTAGCCTGTTACTGTGGTTTAACTTTGGTTTTGTAAAGCTGCCTTGCAGATGGTCAAGCACAGGTTTGTAAACTTACAAATGCCTGGCGTAACGTGCCAAAAAAAAAATGCTTTAAGTCTTTCTGTATGAAAGGCTGCTAACTAAACTGACCAGGAGACAACGCACGTTGTCGCTCTGTAAAGCTGCCGTCAGACCTTTAGCCCCCACCTGGCCTGCATCATATACAGTTACACCCAACGCCTCAGCAGGGTGGATAGAGGAGGCTGAAGCCGGCACCCTTCACCTTTAATGTGTGTCAATATCCATTAGTCCTTGATGTGGGCTCTTCACTACCCCTGCTCTCCCTCCATGCCATCCTCAACTCCCTGGCTGTGTCCCAAAATGGCAACCTAATCCCTCGATAATGCACTACTTTAGACAGGCAGACAACTTGAGACTGAGTTAGGGAAGTCAGACAGCAACATGTACTGTCCCATCAGACTGAGTTGGGGAAGTCAGACAGCAACATGTACTGTCCCAGGACCATTCTTCAAAAAGTGGCTACTTTGAAGAATCTTAAATATAAAATATATTTAGATTTGTTTAACACTTTTTTTGGTTACTACATGATTCCATATATGTGTTATTTCATAGTTTTGATGTCTTCACTATTATTCTACAATGTAGAAAAAACCCCTGGAATGAGTTGGTGTGTCCAAACTCAAATGATACATGGACTGTCCAATATGTTGACTTACTGTTTGGGTGAAACATGTCACAGGTGAACCTCATTTTAGGAGGGCTGAGGGGGTAGTCCGACGGGAAGGAGAGGAGGGCTGGGAATACTCCMCCCTCAAAACACGTGTCCTCAGGACCCCTGGTTAGAAAACACACGCAGGTCGGGTTAGTTAGGCCGGAGACGTGATAAATCATTTACAGCTCAACGGGTGATGCATTCTGCACCTGCACATTTTTTCGTCATATGGATTAGAAATGGAAAGCYTTTTTCTATGGACATGGGTCAGATGTCAAAGGTKATGAAAAAAAAAAAKAAGGCAACTTAATCGTGAACCAKATATTACATAGGCACTTCTGATCTGAGCAGAAAAATAGCAGAAAGCTGTGAAATCCAAGAGAAACATTTTAACGCCACCATGATGTGTCTTGACATCAGCTTCATGTTGAACCACTATCCGGTAGACCAAACCACTCAACAGCCTAAAACCTACTAGGTGATGCTCTGTTCTCCAAGGGGGAGGTGATGCTCTGTTCTCCAAGGGGGAGGTGATGCTCTGTTCTCCAAGGGGGAGGTGATGCTCTGTTCTCCAAGGGGGAGGTGATGCTCTGGTCTCCAAGGGGGAGGTGATGCTCTGTGGAGAATTCCATCCGGGTATTGATTTATGATGTTTAATCGTTGGTTTTTTGGGCGGTGAAAGTGGTGAAGGCTTGAACTGTCCCTGAATTTGGTAGAAAAGGCAACCCACCACCCTGCCTATATAAAGGTTCCTACAGTTGAACAGTTGCATTGTCAGAGCAAAAACCAAGCCCTGAGGTTAAGGAATTGTCCAGGAGAGCTTCCGAGACAGGAATTTGTGGTCGAGGCTCAATCTGGGGAAGGGTACCAAAAAATGTTTTTGCAGCATGGAAGGTCCCCAAAAAGAAACAAACAGTTTGCCTCCATCATTTCTAAATTGGAAGAAGTTTGGAACCACCCAAAGGACTCTCCTAGAGCTAGGAACCCCCACCTAAACTGAGGCAATCGGGGAGAAGGGGCCTCTGTCAGGGAGACCGTGACCAAGAAACCCATTGAGCACCTTCTGAACAGGAAGGCTTTCAGAGTTTCCTCTGTGGAGATGGGAAGAAACCTTCCAGGAAGGACAAACCAAGCTTCTGCAGCAACTCCACCAATCAGGCCTTTTATGTGTAGAGTGTCCAGGACGGAAGCCACACTTCTTCAGTAAAAGGAACACATGGACTGCCTGCTTGGAAGTTTGGCCAAAAAGCCACCCTAAAGGACTCTCCATGGACCATGGAGAAAACTAGATTCTCTGGTCTTTGATGAAATCCAAGGATTGAAACTTCTTCTTGGGCCTGAATGCCAAGCGTCACGTCCTGGAGGAAATTCTGGCACCATCTACGGTGAAGCCATTAGGTTGGTGGCAAGCATCATTGCTGTGGGGATTTTTTTCAGCGCAGGGGACTTGGAGGACTAAGTCAGGATTCAAGCGGAAAGATGAATTGGAAGCAACAGATTACAGAGAGTCCTTGATTGAAAAAACCTGCTCCAGAGCACTCAGGCCTCAAGACTGGGCGTGAAGGTTCACCTTCCACAGGACCCCTAAGCACCACTGGCAATGTGGTGATGGCAGAAGTGGCTCGGGACAAGTCTCTGATTGTCCTTTGAGTGGCCCGGACTTGAACCCGATTGAACATCTTTTGGAGAAACCTGAAAATTAGCTGTCTGCAGCGACGGCTTCCCCATCCAACCTGAAAGAGTTTTGGAAGAGGCTTCTGCAGAGAAGAACCGAAGGGATGACAACTCCCCAAATTACAGGTTTGTGCCAAAGTTGTGTAGTGTCATTACCCAAGAAGAATGAGTTGTAAATCGCTACAAGGTGCTTCAACAAAGTACGAGTAAAAAGGGTCTGATGAAAATTGTCATTTACGTTTTTTTATTTGGGGTATTTTGTGTAGATTGATGAGGGGGAAATGGATTTAATCCGATTTCAGAATAATAACAAAAACAAAAATATGGAAAGTGAAAGGGGTCTGAGTACTCTTATTTGAATTGTATTTTTACTGATAATTAAGTAACCAATGATGAACATGCAAAAGCCATGGTTGTGTCCCCCTAGGTTTATTTTGTGTCCCTCCCTTTTCCCGTTTATGCTGTCCCTCCCTCCCAGTATTGCTTGTCCCTTTCCTTGTTATGCTGTCCCCTCTATTATACTGTTCCCCCCTCTGGTTTTACTGTCCCTCCTTTTGCTGTCCTTCCTTGTTATGCTGGTCCTCCTGTGATGCTGTCCCTCCTGTTATTGCTGTCCCTCTGTTATACCTTTGTCCCCCCCCTCTGTTATACTGTTCCTTCCCAGTTATTTACTGTCCCTCCTGTTATGCTGGTCCCTTCAGTTATTACTGTCCCTCCTGTTTATACTGTTCCCTCCTGTTATGCTGTCCTTCCTGGTTATGCTGTCCCCTCCTGTTATTTACTTGTCCCTCCTGTTATGCTTTTCCCTTCCTGTTATTGCTGTCCCTCCTGTTATTGCTGTCCCTCCTGTTTATCTGCTGTCCCCCTGTTATGCTGTCCCTCCTGTTTATGCTTGTCCCCCCTTGTTATACTGTTCCTCCAGTTATACTGTCCCTCCTGTTATACTGTCCCTCCTTATACGCCCTGCCTGTTATACTGTCCCTCCTGTTATTACTGTCCCTCCACGTTTCCTTGGTCCTAGCCAGTAGCCCATGCTTTGAAACCTATTGAAAACTAATTTGTAATATGAATAATGTACATTTAAAGGGAAAAGTCTAGCTTTATCTAAAGGCCAGTTGCCAAATACTCTTGGTGCTAAGAGATGTGATTGTATATCTTGACTAACTGTCCTTGTGTTTTATGTGGACCACCAGTTGTTAAGAGGGTCTATGAAGTTGTTTTGATCCTAAATTAGCTGGCGCATTCTCTGCCTAATCCTCCCCTGAATTACCCTGCCTTTGCCCCCAGCATGTTTTGATCAGCAGTTCTAATGAAAGCACTTGCCTTGTGGGAAACATTTCCATTGGTACGCAAGCCACTGGCCGTCCAACCAGAGCCTTACATTCAGGCCAGCCACCTCCCCCTTGGAAGAAACGAGAGCGGGGACCTTCCCCCCTTGGAGAACAGAGCATCACCCTTCCCCTTGGAGAAACGAGCGGCGGCCTTCCCCCTTGGAGAAACAGGAAGGCCAATACACCTCCCCCTGGAGGAACAGGAGCATCACCTCCCCCTTGGAGAACAGAGCATCACCTCCCCCCTTGGAGAACAGGGGAGCATCACCTCCCCCTTGGAAGAAAACAGAGCATCCAACCTCCCCCTTGGGAGAACGGGAGCATTTCACCTCCCCCTTTGGAGAACAGAGCATGTTCACCTCCCCCTTTGGAGAAACCGGGAAAGGCATCACCTCCCCCTTGGAGAACGGAGCATTCAACCTCCCCCTTGAGAACAGAGCATTCCACCTTCCCCCTTGGAGAAACAGGAGCATCACCCTTCCCCCTTGGAGGAACGGGAGGGCATTCACCTCCCCTATGAGAAACAGAGCGGCACCTTCCCCTTGGAGAACGGAGCGACGCCTCCCCCATTGCCTGAGAAACGGAGCGACACCTCCCACCTTGGAAGAACGGAGCG
>NW_019943895.1:34787-35912 GCF_002910315.2 Salvelinus sp. IW2-2015
ATAACAGGAGGGACAGTATAACAGGAGGGACAGTATAACTGGAGGGACAGCATAACAGGAGGGACAGTATAACTGGAGGAACAGTATAACAGAGGGGGGACAGTATAACAGGAGGGACAGCATAACAGGAGGGACAGCATAACAGGAGGGACAGCATAACAGGAAGGACAGCATAACAGGAGGGACAGTAAAACAGAGGGGGGACAGTATAATAGAGGGGACAGCATAACAGGAGGGACAGCATAACTGGAGGGAGGGACAGCATAACGGGAGGGAGGGACAGCATAACTAGGGGGACAAAACATGGCTTTGCATGTCATCATTGTTACTTAATATACAGTAAAATACAATTCATAAAGTACTCAGACCCCTTCACTTTCCATATTTTGTTATGTTATTATTCTGAAACGGATTAAATCATTTCCCCCCCTCATCAATCTACACAAAATACCCCAAATAAAAAACGTAAATGACATTTACATCAGACCCTTTACTCAGTACTTTGTTGAAGCACCTTTGGTAGCGATTACAACCTCAATTCTTCTTGGGTATGACACTACAAACTTGGCACACCTGTATTTGGGGAGTTCCTCCCATTCTTCTCTGCAGATCCTCTCAAACTCTTTCAGGTTGGATGGGGAGCGTCGCTGCACAGCTATTTTCAGGTTTCTCCAAAGATGTTCAATCGGGTTCAAGTCCGGGCCACTCAAGGACAATCAGAGACTTGTCCCGAAGCCACTTCTGCATCACACATTGCAGTGTGCTTAGGGTCCTGTTGGAAGGTGAACCTTCACCCCAGTCTGAGGCCCTGAGTGCTCTGGAGCAGGTTTTCATCAAGGATCTCTCTGTACTTTGCTCCATTCATCTTTCCCTTGATCCTGACTAGTCTCCCAGTCCCTGCCGCTGAAAAACATCCCCACAGCAATGATGCTGCCACCACCATGCTTCACCGTAGGGATGGTGCCAGATTTCCTCCAGACGTGACGCTTGGCATTCAGGCCAAAGAGTTCAATCTTGATTTCATCAGACCAGAGAATCTAGTTTCTCATGGTCTGAGAGTCTTTAGGTGGCTTTTGGCAAACTCCAAGCAGGCAGTCATGTGTCTTTTACTGAAGAGTGGCTTCC
>NW_019943895.1:37336-47179 GCF_002910315.2 Salvelinus sp. IW2-2015
TATAACAGGGCAGGTATTAACAGGTAATAAAGGGCAAGTTATTATAGGTATTAAAAGGGCACGGTATTAACCAGCTCTCTGGGTCCCTATGGTTCTCGAGCTCTCTGGGTCTCTGATGGGTCCAGTTCAATAACGAGTGCACTACATAGTGTAGGGTGGCATTGAAGACAGCTATCCTTTGCTGCCGTCTGGTTAACACTGACTTGTTCCCAAATGGACCATATTCCGTGTAGAGTGCACAGCTCTTACGGGGGCCCTGACGTGGCACTAGCCTGTACGTGTGGCCCTGATCGTCGCACTCCTGACGGGGGGCCCCTGAGTGCACATAGCCTGTAAGGGGCCCCTGATCGTAGCACTAGCCTGTACGGGGGCCCCTGATCGGCACTATGCGCTGTAACGGGGACGCCCTGATCGTAGCGACATTAGCCGGTAGCGGGGGCCCCTCGATTCGTGCACGTAGCCTGTACGGGGGCCCCTAATAGTGACTACGCCTGTTACTGTGGTTTAAACTTTGGTTGTAAAGCTGCCTTGCAGAGGTCAGCACAGGTTTATAAACTCACAGATGCTGGCGTAACGTGCCAAAAAAAAAAATGCTTTAAAGTCTTTCTGTAATGAAGGTCTGCTAACTAAACTGACCAGGAGACGAACATGCAACGTTTGTCGCTCTGTGAAGCTGCACGTCAGACGCATTTAGCCCCCACCTGGGCTGCATCAATATACAGTTACACGCAAGCGCCTCAGCAGTGGATAGAAGGAGGCTGAAGCCGGCCCCTTTCACCTATAATGGGTGTCATATCCATAGTTCCTTGATGTGGGCTCTTCCACTAACCCCTGCTCTCCCTCCAGCACCCACCTGGCTGTGTCCCAAAAGGCAACCTAATCCCTTCGATAAGGCCTACTTTAGACAGGCATGACAACTTGAGACTGAAGTTAGGAAGTCAGACCAGCAACAGACTGGTCCCATCAGACCTGGAGTTGGGGAAGTCAGACAGCTATACATGTACTTGTCCCATTTGGACCTTCTTCAAAAGGTGGCTACTTTGAAGAAAATCTTAAATATAAAATACTATTTAGATTTTGTTTAAACCTTTTCTTGGATTACGTACAAAATGATTCCATTATATGTGTTTATTTCATAGTTTTGAATGTCTTCACGTATATTCAACAATGTAGAAAAAACCCGCTGGAATGATTGGTGTGCCCAAACTCAAATGATATCGTTGTATGTTTGACGTACTGTTTGGGTGAAACATGTCACAGGATGAACCTCATTTTAGGAGGCTGAGGTAGTCCGACGAGAAGGAGAGGAGGCTGGGAATATCCGCTCAAACACGTGTCCTTCAGACCCTGGTTAAAAACACACGCAGGTACGGGTAGTTAGGCCGGAGACGTGATAAATCATTTACAGCTCAACGGGTGATTGCATTCTTGCACCTGCACAATTTTTTCGTCATATGGATTAGAAATGGAAGCGTTTTCTCATGGACTAGTGGGTCAGATGTCAAAGGTAATGAAAAAAAATAAAAAGGCAACTTAATCGTGAACCACATTTTATTACATCACAGGGGCACTTATGATACTGAGCAGAAAAGAGCAGAAGCTGTGAAATCCAAGAGAAACATTTAACGCCACCGAATGAATGTGTTCTTGAACCTCAGCTCATTTGAAACCACTACCGAGTGCCAAACCACTCACAGCCTAAACCTACTAGGTCCTGCTACTGTCTCCAAGGGGGAGGTGATAGCCTGTTCTCCAAGGGGAGGTTGCCCGCTCTGTTTCCCAAGGGGAGGTGCCAGCTCTGTTCTCCAAGGGGGAGGTTGATGCTCTGTTCTCTAAAGGGAGTGCCGCTCCGTTCCCAAGGGGAGGTGCGCTCCCGTTCTCCCAAGGGGGAGGTGTCGCTCCGTCTACAAGGGGAGGCGCGCTGCCGTTCCCAAGGGGAGTGCAGCTCTGGTTCTCCAGGGGAGGTTGATGCTCCGTTCCCAAGGGGGAGGTGAGCTCTGTTCTCCAAAGGGGGAGGTGATGCTCTGTTCTCCAAAGGGGGGTGATGCTCCGTTCTGCAAGGGGGAGGTGATGCTCCGTCTCGGCAAGTGGGGAGGTTGATGCTCTGTTCTCCAGGGGGAGGTGATGCTCCGTTCTCCAAGGGGGAGGTGAATGCTCTGTTCTCGTGCAAAGGGGGAGGTGATGCTCTGTTCTCACAAGGGGGAGTGATTGCTCTGTATCCACCAAAGGGGGTATGGTGATGGCTCTGTCCCAGGGGGAGGTGAATGCTCTGTTCTCCAAGGGGTGAGGCGCCGTCCGTTCTCAAGGGAGGTGAGCTCTGTCTCTCCAGGGGGAGGTGCCCGTCCGTCTCCAAGGGGGAGGTGCTGCTGATGTAGGCTCATGTGACAGCCAGTGGCTGCGTACCAAATGCGAAATGGTCCCACAAGGCAGGCGTTTCATTAGACTGCTGTAACACATGCTGGGGCAGGCAGGGTATTCCAGGGGAAGGAATTAGGCAGAGATGCAATGCTAATTAAAGGATCAAAACACTCATAGACCCTACTGTGGTCAACATACACAGGACAGTTTAGTCAGATATACCAACATCTCTACACAAGAGTATTGGCACTGGCTAGATAACAGAAATTCCCCTTTAAATGTACATTAATTCATATTACAATTAGTTTTCAAATAGGTTTAAAAGCATGGCTACTGGCTTAAGACAAGAAACGTGAGGGACGTATTAACAGAGAGGAGACAGTATAACAGAGGGACAGTATAACAGAGGACAAGTAATAACAGGAGGGACAGTATAACTGGAAGGGAAGCAGTTAACAGGGGGGACAGCATAAACAGGGACGGGACAGCATAACAGGAGGCGGACAGCATAACAGGGGGACAGCAATAACAGGAGGGACAGCTAACAGGAGGACAGGCATAAACAGGAGGACAGTAATTAAGGAGGGACGCATAAGGAAGGACAGCTAACAGGAGGGACAGTAATAAACAGAGAGGGAAGTATAACGGAGGGACAGCATAACAGGCAGGGAACAAGTATAACTGGAGGCAACAGTATAAAAGGGGGGACGAGTAATACAGGAGGACTATAAGAGACAGCATAACAGGAGGGACAAGCATAACAGGCAACGCAAGAAGCATGCATAACAGCGAGGGACAGTATTTAAACAGAGGGGGGACAGTATAAGTAGAGGGCAGCATAACAAGGGGACAGATACTGCATAATGGAGGAGACAGCATAAACGGGTAGAGGAGGGACAGCATAACTAGGGGACAAACTGGCTTTGCATGTCACATCATTGTTTTACTTAATAATACAGTAAAATACTCAATTATCATAAAAGTACTCAGACCCCTTCTCTTTCCATATTTTGTTTATGTATTATTCTGAAAACGGATTAAATCATTCCCCCCTCATCAATCTTAAACACAACTAATACCCCAAATTAAAAAACGTAAATCATTTACATCCCGACCCTTATCATCAGATACTTGTTGAAGCACCTTTGGTATCCCCCCCCGATTACAACCCTCAATTCTTCTTGGTATATGACTCACTAACAACTTGGCACCCTGTATTTGGGGAGCTTCTTCCATCTTCTCGCAGATCCTCTCACAACTCTTCCAGTGGTGATGGGGAAGCGTGCTGCACAGCATTTTCAGGTTTCCTCCAAGGATGTCAATCGGGTTTTTCAATCCGGGCCACTCAAGGACAATCAGAGACTTGTCCCCGAAGCCACTTCTGCAATCACACATTGCAGTGTCTGTAGGGTCCGTTGAAGGTGAACCTTCACCCCAGTCTGAGGCCCTGAGTGCTTGAGCAAGGTTTCATAAGGATCTCTCTGTTACTTTTGCTCCCATTCATCTTTCCCTTGATCCTGACTTAGTCTCCCAGTCCCTGCCGCTGAAAACCATCCCCACAGCAAATGATGCTGGCACCACCATGCTTACCGAGGGATGGTGCCAGATTTCCCAAAACGTGACGCTTGGCATTCAGCCAAAGAGTTCAATCCTGATTTCATCAGACCCAGAGAATCTAGGTTCTTCAGGTCGAGAGTCTTTAGGTGGCTTTTGGCAAACTCGCAAGCAGGCAGGTCCATGTGTCCTTTTACTGAAAGAGTGCTTCCGGTTCTGGACATCTTACCATAACAAGCCTGATTGGTGAGTGGCTGAGAGATGTCTGTCCTATTGGAAAGGTTCTCTCCCATCTCACAGAGGAACTCTGAGCTCTGTCCAGAGTATCATCGGGTCTTGGTCACTCCCGACCAAGGCCCTTCTCTCCCCGATGCTCAGTTTAGGTAGGGTCCAGCTCTAGGAAAGGTCATTGGTGTTCCAAACTTCTTCCATCTTAAGAATGAATGGAGACACTGTGTTCTGGGGACCTTCAATGCTGCAAACATTTTTTGTACCCTTTCCCCAAAGATCTGGAGCCTCGACACAATCTGCTCGGGAGCTCTACGGACAAGTTCCGTCAACCTCAGGCTTGGGTTTTTGCTCTGAGCATGCCACTGTCTCAACTGTAGGACGCTGTGATAGAGGCTAGTGTTTGTGCCTTTCTAAAAATCAGGACAGTTCAAGCTCACCACTTCACCCCCAAAAAACAACGATTAAAAACATCCATAAATCAATAACCGGATGGAATTCTCCACCGCATTTAAAAGATAAGACTCAGCGATAATGACGTAGCCACGAGCAGCACCAGACATGGAGACGCAACACTTCAACTGTCACACAGTATCTGAGCACGTGCACGGGTTGGCGTCACGCCAAGGTAAGCCAAGGAACTAAAAAGAAGAGAAGTTGAGCCGGCGCTTTCAATGCTCTTAGCTGTTGAACCCACTATGAGGTTCACTTTTTGAATCTTCGTCGCATCCACTGAGTCACCTTTAACTTCCTTTGATATAGGGGCAGCATTTTCACTTTTGGATGAATTGCGTGCCCATAGTGAACTGCCTCCATACTCTGTCCCAGATGCTAATATATGCATATTATTATTACTATTGGAAAAAAAACACTCTGAAGTTTCTAAACTGTTTGAATGATGTCTGTGAGTATAACATAACTCATATGGCAGGCAAAAAACTGAGAAAAAATCCAAACAGGAAGTGAGAATTCTGAGACTGGGCGATGTTAAAGTCATCGCTATTCAATTCCCTGTTAATATATGGATCTGTTGTGCCATTCCTACGCCTTCCACTAGATGTCAACAGTCTGTAGAACGCTGAATGAAGCCTCTAGTGTGATGTGGGGCCGGATGGGAGGTGTTTCAGTCATTGGTCTGGCAGATTGCCAGTTCTTGGTCASYCYCTTTCCTCATGATATCGCCTTGCGTTCCATAACTTCTACAGACATGAAGGAATGCTCCGGTTGGAACYTTATTGGATATATATGATAACAACACCTATCACAGAGAAGTTAACAGGCAAATCGTTGGGGGGCTTTAAGGCCTGCCAATCAATCATTAATCATCGACTTCACAGCCAATCAGCTGTCCCATCTAATTTCCTTAAGAGTTAAAACCCGGGACGGACACGGCAACATCCGTGTTTTGATTGGCTGAGTTAGAAGCACTTAAACAAATCCTTATCCGATCACCCAGCCACCAGATCAGCTGATTGACAGGCAGGTTCTGATCATATCAATTCTGTTAGTTGCACTCCTTGTTCCTAATAGCCTGAGTCCCAGTCTGTTTGTGCCATCATACCACCAACTCTTTGTCACACACTGTCATGCCAAACATCAGAGTTGACAAGTGCACAAACATATATCTGGGTTCAGGCTACCTCATTTGCTGAACTAAATATCTTACTCATAGAACTTAAAAAGGCCAAACTGAGGAAGGCCTTAAAAATGGTCAAAGACCCCAGCCAGCCCAGTCATAGACTGTTCTCTCTACTACCGCATGGCAAGCGGTACCGGAGCGCCAAGTCTAGGACAAAAAGGCTTCTCAACAGGTTTTACCCCCAAGCCATAAGACTCCTGAACTAGGTAGTCAAATGACTACCCAGACTATTTGCATTGTGTGGATGAAAGGKGGGTGGGTTTAGAGATCATTAAATATTGTGTGGATGAAGGGTGGGTTGAATAAAGAAAAACAATACCCCCCCAAAAATCCATAAATGTATAATTCTCGTACAATTTATATCTATTGCCTACATTTAGTGCATAAGCCTAAGSTTTAAGGCCTAACTTTACGCGAACCAAATAGCCTACAATCACATTCGGGAACGMGCAGAAACAGTTCATGTCGATCCACTGAGCCAAAAAGGACGATGCCGGAGATTCATTCAATAAGAGAAAAGATGTGAAATGGAGAGTTGAAAATAAAGAGAAGGGAGTGACAGAAAAGTAACATTTAACCCATCTAAACAGAAGGCTACGGTTCCCTTGACGTGCCATAGGCCTATCTGAAGTCCCCGTCTTGTGACTGTCTAATCTGTATAGCTCCTCAGATCATCACCACATAGCCAGGACTGCTATCATCCTCTTATACTACTTCACCAAATCTTTCCCAAACGTTACTTTTCTGTCCCTCCCTTCTCTTTATTTTCAACTCTCCTTTTCACAGCTTTTCTTTTAAGAGGATGATAGCAGTCCTGGCTATGTGGTGATGATCTGAGGAGCTATACAGATTAGACAGTCACAAGACGGGGACTTCAGATAGGCCTATGGCACGTCAAGGTAACTGTAGCCTTCTGTTTAGATGGGTTAAATGGAAACTGAAATCTGGACACRGTCTATAACCTCTCACATTTTAATATTAACTCCTGCAGAATGAGTATTTCTTGCAGTAAAATGATACACCAAATGTACATTTTGACTTGGGAACAGGAGTGGCGAAATTTGATATCTTTCTTTTAGCATCTTGAGAGAATGTGAATGTGCAGTTAGCACCTCTACAGACGGTCTTTATCAGCATCATACCAGCTGATGGTATTTCAACCAGAAAATATGGATCCAAGATGAACTGAAATCTGATCAGAAACACGTAGGGTCGTTTTCACAGCTTTCTATTTCCTTACAACCGGTCAAACTGATTTTTCACCGAAAAGCTCTTTTTGTTATTGCATTTTCTACCCGGTCCCTAAACGTGTTTGTTCCGCGAAAGAAGCAGAAATGACAGATTTACTGATGCCAACTAGATTGAGGCATTAAGGCATCATTCTGTTGAGTAAGAGTTTATTTCGTCTTCTAGGGCAACATATAATGACTGAAGAGAATCTGCATGCATCTAATTACAGACTAAGAAATTGCCGACCAAAATGTTGGCGACAAAAATGTTGCCGACCAAAAAAATATATCATATTAATGCACCCCTGTCAAAAAATTATTCCACGTCTCTGACCTACGTTGCTGCTTGACCGCTTCTGGATGTCTCTGGACCGATATCCACCGTCTGCGACCGCGTCCACTGTCTCTCTGACCGCTCACCGTCTCTGACCGCGGGGGGGGAGTGGCCACCGTGCTCGTGAGCGATCCTACCGTCTATCTGACTCGAGTCCACCGTCTCTGACCGATGTCCACCGTTCTGGACCGATCCACGTCTTGACGATCCACGTTCGACGATCCCGAGCCGTGCTCTGACCGATCCACGGTCTCTGACGAATCCACCGTCTCTGACCGGTCCACCGTCCTCTGACCGCGATCCACCGTCTCTGACCGAGTCCACCGTCTCTGACCGCTCACCCGTCTCTGACCGCTCCACCGTTCTCTGACGCGTCCACCGTCTCTGTGCTCCATTCGTTCTTGACTGTAGCCTACAGCTCATTTTCTTATTAGTGGATTAGGGTTTAGGTCCGGGCCCTGTTCACCGCTTTGCGTGAGCGCAGCAACCCTCCGGGCCTGTTCACCGCTTCTGACCAGAACCTTGGCCGGCTGTTCACCGCTTCTGACCAGAACCCCTCCGGGCCCTGGTGGGGGTTCACCGCTTCTGACCACGAACCCTCCGGGCCCCGCCCGCTTTTGTTTCCCCCCCCCAGCCGCTTGTGTGTTTTTGAACCAGAACCTCCGGCCTGTCACGCGCTTCGACCGAACCCCTGCGCCGCTTCTGACCAGAACCCTCCGGGCCCTGTTCACCGCTTCTGACCAGAACCCTCCGGGCCCTGTTCACCGCTTCTGGGCCTGGGACTGCCAGAGGCATGGCCTGGGACTGCCAGAGGCCTGAGACTGCCAGAGGCCTGGGACTGCCAGAGGCCTGGCCTGGGACTGCCGGAGGCATGGCCTGGGACTGCCAGAGGCCTGGGACTGCCAGAACGTTAACAGCTGTTACTTACTACACACTGCTGTTAGTTCCTGGAGAGCTGTGTATAGATGAGGAGTAGATATCACGAAATCAAACAGTGAAGAATGCTCTTGGTTGGTATCTCATGTCAGAGAGTTTCCCAGGGTATTGTGTAAGACAAATCACCAGGTCAAACTGAGGGGTTAGCTCCCTGCTACAGTATAACAGTCTCAAAACTATTTACATTGTTGTGTGTGTGTGTGTGTCCCCACCTGGACAGCAGGCCAAAACGATTGGAAATAGGTGTAAATTAGGACTTTGAATAAATGTAACACGTTTTTTTATGTTACATCCATCCCAAGGTGTTTTCATCCTAGGAAATGATCCGTTGAATACGGAAGACAATCAATAACAGGATGAAACTAGAGAAAGGCTACTAACAGCTCAATATCATCGTTTTCAATACCTTAACTTGAGAATATACAGACCCTAATATAAAAGACTATGAGACAAGCCTGGGCATCAGTCTTACCAATACCAGGACAGAGAGACATCTACAGCCCACAACTCTACACTGAAATCTCTCTGCCATTTCTGTCATGGTCAGATGTGGATTACTGTTGTGCCTAGTTGCACAGGTATCAACATAACAATGCCCATACATACATGTCCTCGATCCATTTTAAAATCAGTTAGTCAACAGTTTTAAGGCTGGATATTTTTTATTATTATTTTAAGGCAGTTTTAAGGTTGGATTGTGGGTCTCGTGCTCATTAATCAAACATCCAACAGCCACCTTTCTGACATGGAACCCAAACCGGCTGCGAGTGTGCGCCATCGTGCATAAATGTATTTGTGTATTCCTGCCCCCCCCCCCCCACCAGACGCGATCACGACACGCAGGTTAAAATATCACAAAACAAACTGAACATTACATTAAATTTGGGGACAGGTCGAATAGCATTAAACATTTATGGAATTCAGCTAGCTAGCTTGCTAGCTAATTTGTCTTATTTAGGTAGCTTGCACTTGCTAGCTAATTGTCCTATTTAGCTAAGTGTGCTGGTGCAGCTAATTTGTCCTATTTAGCTAGCTTGCTGTTGCTAGCTAATTTGTCCTATTTAGCTAGCTTGTGTTGCTAGCTAATTTGTCCTGTGATATCAATCAAGTTTATTTTAATAGCCCTTCGTACATCAGCTAATATCTCGAAGTGCTGTACAGAAACCCAGCCTCAAACCCACAACAGCAAGCAAGCAGGTGTAGAAGCCCGGTGGTAGGGAACTGCCCTAGAAAGGCCAAAACCTAGGAGAAACTAGAGAGAACCAGGCTATGAGGGTGGCCGTCCTCTTCTGGGCTGTGCGCGTGGAGATATAAACTTGAGTTGTTATTTTACCTTGAAATGCACAAGGTTCTCTACTCGACAATTAATCCACACATAAACGGCCAACCGAATCGTTTCTAGTCATCTCTCCTCTTCCAGGCCTTTTCTTCTCTTGACTTTATTTGCGATTGGCAACTTTCATAAATTCGGTGCTTACCGCCACCGACCTCGTTCGTCTTTCAGTCACCCACGTGGGTATAACCAATGAGGAGATGGCACGTGGGTACCTGCTTCTATACAATGA
>NW_019943895.1:47204-56008 GCF_002910315.2 Salvelinus sp. IW2-2015
TAACTGATTAACCCATCTAAAAGAAGGCTACAGGTTCCCTTGACGTGGCCACTCGCAAATGGCCTATGCTGAAGTTGCCGGTCTCTGTGATCTGTCCCTAATCTTGCTATAGCTCCTCAGATCAGTCAGCACATAGCCGAGGACTGAAATAATCATCCTGCGTATATCTCACCCACAAATCCTCTTTCCCCAACGTTACTTTTCCCATCCTGTCCCTACCCTACTTCTCTTTATTTTCAACCTCCCCCCCCCTTTTTCACAAGGCCTTTTTTTCTCTAAGTAGGATGATAGCAGTCGCTGGCTACATGTCGCCCGCGGCTTCGCATCGCTCTTGGGAGTATACAGATTAGACAGTCCACAAGACGGGACTCTGTTCAGTATAGGCTATGGCACGTCAAGGTACTGTAGCCTAATCTGTTTATCAAGATGTGGGATTAAACATGGAAACTGAAATCTGGCACCTGTCTATAACCTCTCACATTCATTATATTAACTCCCTCGCAGGACATGAGTAATTTCTTGCAGTAAAATGATAACACAAATGTACATTTTTGATCTTGGAGTAACAGAGTGGGGAAATTTGAGTATTCTTTCTTTTATGCATCTTGAGCAGAATGTGAATGTGCAGGTTAGCACCTTCTAAGACAGGTCTTTATCAGCATCAGCGACCAGCTGATGTATTTCAACCAGAAAATATGGATCCAGATGAACTGAATCTGATCAGAAACACGTGGGTCGTTTTCACAGCTTTTCTATTTCCTTACAACCGGTCAACTGATTTTTCAACGAAAACTCTCTTTTTGTTATTGCATTTTCTACCGGTCCCTAAACGTGTTTGTTCCGCGAAAGAAGCAGAAATGACAGATTTACTGATGCCAACTAGATTGAGGCATTGAAGCATCATTCTGTTGAGTAAGAGTTTATTTCGTCTTCTAGGGCAACATATAACTGAAGAGAATCTGCATGCATCTAATTACAGATTGTTTCCTATTTAACTGCTCTGCTGATTTGCCTAGATAAATTCTGTCCTATTACGCTTAGCATTGCCTGTTGCTAGCTATTTGTCTCTATTATAGCTAGCTTGCTGTTGCCTAGCTAATTATTGTCCTTGGGATATACCATCAAATCGATTCAAATTACTTTACTACACATCTACACACATGGCTTAACGCAGATAGCTATAATGCGAGCGCTAGTCAGCGAAATGCTCTCGTGCCTTCGTTCTCGACAATGCAGTAGATAACCAACCCAAGCATTAGATTCTATACACTCTAAGCTAATCTCCACAACCCTACTACCTACTACTAACGCACCACATACCAAGTCGGTGACAAGGAATAAAACTGCAAGTATTGTACATAATGATATATAGAAATGATATGCTGGTTACAGAACGAGCAATCAGTGGCAGATGCCCAGCTAGATGAGATATTAGAGTTACCGGATATTAGTACATACAGAGATGAGTACCTGTTAGGGTTTGTAAAACATATAGTGGACAAGTTTAAAGTGGTTCTATGGTACATGTATTTACATAAGATGGCAAGATGCAGTAGATGATATAGGTCTACAGGTAGCTATACCAATCATGAGATGTAATGTAAGCGGCTATGTAAAACATTATCATTAATGGCATTTGTTTAAGTGTTCGTGTCAACATTTTTACATAATTTCCACTCAATTCCCTCCATTTTTAAAGTGCTGGAGTTTGACGTCAGTATTTTCGCGGTCCGCCTAAAATGTTAGAATGCGTCGTCGCTTTGCATTGTTAAGCAGTTTCCTGATGGGCCTTGATAGACTTATGACAGCTGTTTTTCAGTTCTCTCGGTCCCTGCTTTGATTGCACCTGTCCCTGACCTCGCCTTCTGGAATGATAGCGGGGTCGACCACAAGGCAGTCGCGGCTTGGGGTGGTTGTTGTCCTTGATGATCTTTTATGGCCATTCCTGTTGACATCGGGTGGTGTAGGTGTCCTGGATTGGTGCTGGTAGTTTGCCCCCGTGATGGCGTTCTGCAGACCTCACTACACCCTCTGGAGAGCCTTACGGGTTGTGGGCGGAGCAGATTGCCGCTACGGCGGTGATACAGCCCGACCAGGGATTCTCTCGATTGTGCACATACTGTTAGGTTTTTGAGTGCTTTTGTGACAAACCGAATTTCTTCAGCTCCTGAGTTTGAAGCAGGCGCTGCTGCGCCATTCTTTTCACAACGCTGTCTGTGTGGGTGGACCATTTCAATTTGCTCCTTGATGTTTACACGAGGAACTTAAAACTTTCCACCTCATCCACTAACTGACCCGTCGATGTGGATGAGGGGGGTGCTTCCTCTTGCCTGTTTCCTGAGTCCACAATCATCTCCTGATTTTGTTTGACGTTGAGTGTTGAGTTTATTTTCTGACCCACACTCCGAGGGCCCTCACCTCCTCCTGTTAAGGCCGTCTCTCGTTGTTGGTAATCAAGCCTACCACTGTAGTGTCATCCGCCAAACTTGATTGATTTGAGTTGGTAGGCGTGCTATGGCACGCAAGTCGTGGATGTGAACAGGGAGCACAGGAGAGGCTCAGAACGGCAACCCTTTGGGGCCCCAGTGTTGAGCATCAGCGTGGTGGTGAGATCGTTGTTACCTACCCTCACCACTGGGGGCGGGCCCGTCAGGAAGTCCAGGACCCAGTTGCCATCAGGGCGGGGTGAGACCCAGGGTCTCGACTTGATGCGAGTTTTGGAGGGTACTTATGTGTTTAAATGCTGATCTGTAATACGATGCAACAGCATTCTTCACATGGGTATTCCTCTTGATCCAGATTGGTTAGGGCCTACACACTTGTGTGCAGTTGTTTGGTTGCCCGATCTCGCGTCGTTCCTGTGGCCTATGGTTCAGTAAGCATAATTGGAGTGGGTCTAGGGTCGTCCGTTAGGGTGGCAGGTGATTATGGTCTGACTAGTTCTCAAAGCAGCTTCATGATTGACGGAAGTTCGAGTGCTTACGGGGCGTTAGTCGTTTAGCTCATTACCTTAGCTTTCGTCTTGGAAGGGAACAATGGTGGCCCCTCTTGACTAGTCATGTGGGAGAACAGCAGACTGCGATAAGGATTGATTGAATATGTCCGTAAACACCCAGCCAGCGGTCTGCTGCGCATGCTCTTGAGGACGCGGCTGGGAATGCCGTCTGGGGCCTTTGCAGCCTTGCGAGGGGTTTAACACGTTTAAATGTTTTACTCAGCCTCGGCTGCAGTGAAGGAAGAGCCCGGCAGGTTTTTGGTAGGGGGGCCGTGTCAGTTGGGCACTGTATTGTCCTCAAAGCGGGCAAAAGTTGTTTTAGCCTGTCTGGGAGCAAGACCAAATCCTGGTCCGCGGATCGGTGGCTCGGTTTTTTCTTTTTTGTAATCCGTGATTGATGTAGACCCTGCCACTACCTCTTGTGTCTGAAGCTTGAATTGCGGACTCGATATTTGTCTTCTGTACTGGGACTTACGCCTGTCTGATTGCCTTGCGGAGAGAATAGCTACGACTGTATTGATTTCGTGTTCATGCTTCCGGTCACCTTGCCTGGTTTAAAGCAGTAAGGTTCTGGCTTTCAGTTTCACGCGAATGCTGCCGTTCAATCCACGGTTTCTGGTTTTGGGAATTTTTAATCGTGTGCTGTGGGTACGACATCGTCACATGCCTCTCTACATGAACTCGACTACCGTGAAATCAGCATATTCTGTCAATCATGTTGTTCGGACGCGATGCGAACATATTCCAATCCGCGTTGATCGAAGCGAGTCTTGAAAGCGTGGATTTCGATTTGGATCGGACTCAGCGTTGAACATACCTGAGCGCCGGGAGCTATGTCTGTTTTAGTTTCTGTTTGTATGCTGGAATCAACCAAATTGAGTCGTGGTCTCTTTTCCAGAAAGGGGGCGGGGGGGGCCTTATACCTTGCGTCGCGGAAGTTAGTATTAACAATTGATCTAGGGTTTTTCCAGCCCCTGTAGCACAATCGATATGGCTGATTAGAGTTTAGGGAGTTTTGTTTTTTAGCATTAGCCTTGTTAAAAATCCCAGCTACGATGAATGCAGCTCCAGGCTGTGTGGGTATTCCAGTTTACAAAGAGTCAGATAGTTCGTTTTCAGGCGCCATCGAGCTGTGTCTGCTTTTGGGGGAAATATATACGCTGTGATTATGATCGAGAAGAATTCCCTTGCGTAGATAATGCGGCTCGACATTTGATTTCGTAGGGTTCTAGATCAGGTGAACAGAATGACTTGAGTTCTGTTGTGTTGTTATGATGATCACACCAGTCTCGTTTAATCATAAGGCATACCCCCCGCCCCCTGCTTCTACCAGAAAGATGTTTGTTTTCTGTCGGCGCGATGCAAAGAAAGCAGCTGGCTGCACGACTCTGGTTAGCGTACTCTGAGTTAGCCATGTTTCCGTTCTGAAGCAGAGCACGTTGCAATCCCTGATGTCTGCTCTGGAATGCTACGCGTGCTCGGATTTCAATTCAACCTCGCAATTCATTGTACAAGAGACTGCGACATTGGCGAGTAGTACTGCTAGGGGTGGAGCGCGAATGGGCCCGTCTACGAAGCCTTGACCCGACGAGACCGCCTCGTTTGCCCCTTATTACGGCGTCGCACAGGGATCTGCCGGGCTGCGGGCGATTCAGATCCATTGTATTGGGCGTGGGAAGGCAAAAACACTGGATCCGCTTTCGGGAAAGTCATATTCCTTGGTAGGACGCTGATAGAGTTGTATCGGCTTAATCCGTATATTCAGTAGTTCCTCCCGACACTGTATGTAGATGAAAACCTAGATTACCTTGGTCACCGGCACCGCCGCCTGGGTATCCGAATGTAATCGAGAATAACACATGACAAAAAGCAAAATACATGCATATTTTCAAGGAACGCCGAAGTGCGAGTGCGGCCATTCTCTTTACCGGGCGATCGGACTGTTTAAATAACAGCACTTGGGATTGTTATTTGACCTTGAATGCAACAAGGTCCCTACTCGACAATTAATCCCCACATAAAACGGCAACCCGAACGTTTCTAGTCATCTCTCCTCTCTCCAGGCCTTTTCTCTTCTTGACTTTATATTGCGATGGCAACTTTCATAAATTGGTGCATTACCGCCACGACCTCTTCGTCTTTCAGTCACCCACGTGGGTTAACCACATGAGGAGATGGCACGTGGGCACCCTGTTCCTATAAAACAATCGAGGAGATGGAGAGGCAGGACTTGCAGCGCGAATCAGCGTCAGAAATAGAACCTGAACTACTATTTTCAGCCCCTTGGCAATGCAGAAAGCACCAGTTGGCGGCGCGTCGCCAGCAGTGTGGATGCACATAAATCTACAATCATAGATTTCTACCACTTTATTTTGCCGGGTGGGCAGGTCGTAAGTCAGCTCTTTGGGCGTTCCACAGGATACATTCGCATGCGTTGCAAAACAGTCGAGTATAGATGATATAACCTGAGGGAATCCCCACACTATCAGCTCATCAGACCCCTCCACTTTCAACCCTAGGAGTTCAAAAGCCAGTTCCCAATGCACCCCTCCCTCCCAATCTCCCCATCTTTGGTCAAGAAAGCTTCAGATTAGAACATTTCAACAGGTCTTACCCACTTAGCTTGGACCATGGAAATTACACAGAATTCATTCAGCGTTACCCCACGCTAGTTGGGACATGGAACACTACACAGAACTTCATCAGCCTTACCCATGTAGGATTGGACATGAAAAATTACACCGAATTCATTCAGGTTATCACCCCACTAGAATTGGACATTGGCATAATACAACAGAACTTCATCAGGTACCCACTGTTGGACACTGAAATGCACACAGAACTTATCAGCCAGTTACCACTCAGGCTTGGACATGCAAACGTTATACTCTTTCTGGACATTTTCTGGACTGATCATCATTCACAAGTACTACATAACCCACTGAATAGACCAAATAAAAGGAGTTTGTTTTAGTTATGTTCCTATAGTTTAGTACTAGTGAACATTTGTTTAGTTGTTTAAATACTTACATAATTAAAGCCTCCCACTCAAAGAAGTTCTCTTCATTTGCAGGGCCTGTCAAGAACATGGAAATGTGATGTCATGATACGAGTCTGACTTAGTTGTTTCTGTAGCTACTAGCTAGTTAGGCTACAGTCCATGACACTACAGTAACATAACTGGTTTCTAGTCAAAACATCAACCAGAGATACACTACATGGTCACAGTAACACTACTGACTGAATGGTTTCTAGTCAAAACATCAACCAGAGATACACTACATGGTCAAAAGTATGTGGACACCCCTTCACATTAGTAGACTCGGCTATTTCAACCACACCCGTTGCCGACAGGTGTATAAAATTTAGCACACAGCCATGCAATCTCCATAGACACACATTGGCAGTAGAATGGCCTTGGTGAAGAGCTCAGTGAGTAACAAACATGGCACTGTCATAGGATGCCACCTTTCCAACAAGTCAGTTCGTCAACTTTTTGCCCTGCTAGAGCTGCCCCGGTCAACTGTAAGTGATTTTATTGTGAAGTGGAAACGTCTAGGAGCAACAACAGCTCAGCCATGAAGTTGTAGGCCACACAAGCTCACAGAACGGGACCGCTGAAGAGTGGAAAAGACGTGTAAAAAGCGTCTGTCCTCAGTTGCAACACTCACTACCGAGTTCCAAAKTGCCTCTGGAAGCAACGTCAGCACAAGAATTGTTCGTCGGGAGCTTCATGAAATGGGTTTCCGTGGCCGASCAGCCGGCACACAAGATCACCACGCGCAATGCCAAGCGGGGTGTAAAGCRCACTGCCATTGGACTCTAGAGCCGTGAAAACACGTTCTCTGGAGTAATGAATTACGCTTCACCGTCACCTGGCAGTCCGACGGACGAATCTGGGTTTGACCGATGCCAGGAGAACGGTACATACACCAATGCATAGTGCCAACTGTAACGTTTGGTGGGGGAGGAATAATGGTCAGGGGCTGTTTTTCATGGTTCGGGCTAGGCCCCTTAGTTCCAGTGAAGGGAAATCTTAACGCTACAATGACATTGTAGACGATTCTGTGCTTCCAACTTTGTGGCAACAGTTTGGGGAAGGCCCTTTCCTGTTTCAGCATGACAATGCCACTGTGGACAAAGCGAAGTCCATACAGAAATTGTTTGCTGAGATTGGTGTGGAAGAACTTGACTAGCCTGCACAGAGTAGGAATTGAATTGGAAAGACGACTGCGAGTCAGGCGTAATCGCCTAACATCAGTGTCCAACCTCACTAATGCTGTTGTGGCTGTGTTCTACTACCTAAATTGGCACGACCAACCAGTGCTCCCGCACATTGGCTAACTAGGCTATCTGCATTGTGTCCCACCACCCACCACCCCCTCTTTTACGCTACTGCTACTCTCTGTTCATCATATATGCATAGTCACTTTAACCATATCTACATGTACATACTACCTCAAAATCAGCCTGATTAACCGGTGTCTGTATGTAGCCTCGCTACTTTTAAAGCCTCACTACTGTATATAGCCTGTCTTTTTATTTCTTTACTTACCTATTCTTCACCTAACACCTTTTTTGCACCATTTGTTACGTGACGAAAAAACTATGATTTGACATCCAGTAGAAAGCCTTCCCAGAAGAGTGGAGGCTGTTATAGCAGCAAAGGTGGAACCAACTCGATATTAATGCCCATGATTTTGGAATGAGATGTTCGACGGTGTCCACATACTTTTGGCCATGTAGTGTATGTTAGCTAACTGGTAATAGGCTTATATAATCTCTCACCTGCAACGATCCCCTCGGGTGGGTTTAGAGTCAGCTCTAGGATAGGGGCGAAAGTACACATTACTGTCATGATGCAACGTTAAATATGTAACGTTATTTAAGCGCTAGTCATTTAGATAAGAGGCCACAGACTAGCTACACATTMACACCCAGGAAGGCAAGTAAAAGGGTGACGTGGCAATCAGCTAATTCAAATGTAAAATGTCTGAAACTAGTCTACTGATTCTCCTGAGTTTCACTTTAATGGAAGGCAGGCTAACCGCCAGTTGCAAAACATCTCCATTTGGCTAACGATGCTAGCTAGCTAATGTTAATGACGCTAGCTAGTTAGCAGCCAGTTTATGAGTTAATGTGGCTAGCTAGCTGTCCAATATACTGAAAACTCACGCTTATACTCAGCCATCAGTCTTTTTAACGCAGTACCAGCCATTTGTAAAGAATATAGACTCAAACTCAAAWATAAAAACAGAAAAAAAACAATCACGCCTGTCTTTTGGTTGACAACGCAGCTGCTAACAGCTGATCAACTGCGCATGTCCACACTTCTGGTTTGTAGAAGTAACAAAGAGCTCCCGAGATGCAACAGCGCCACCTGTTGGAAGTACTCTAGGTTTACATATAAACACCGTTGTCAGAGAATCGTTGTCTGTTTGCTAAAAAACATCACTACATATACTAGCTTTGGATTACTATGTACTTTTTATTTGTACAGATGTGTTCTAATTAGTTACTTTTATTTCTTATTCATATTATTATTATTTTTTTAAACCGCGTTGTTGGTTAAGGGCTCGTAAATAAGCATTTCACTTTAAGGTCTACTCTACACCTGTTGTATTTGGTGCATGTGACTAATAAAATGTGATATTGCCTACGATTCCTAATGTGGCCTAGGAAGTTAGCTACAGTCTTTCAGCACTCCACAAAACATGCAAACAAGGAAGCCGAGTACCAGGAAGCTGACTACCAGGTAGATAAGTACCAAATTATATCCATTGTATACAGTAGTAAATGACAACAAATA
>NW_019943895.1:56033-66486 GCF_002910315.2 Salvelinus sp. IW2-2015
CATTTCGGATATCATCATTCACAAAGTACTAATTAACCCCACTGAATACCAAATAAAAGGATTTTGTTTTATTACTTCCTATAGTTTAGACTATGTGAACATTTGTTTTAGTTGTTTAAATACTTCACATAAGTAAAGCCTCCCACTCAAAGAAGAGAGTCTCTTCATTTGCAGCCGTCAAGAAAATGAAGAATGTGATACATTGAACGAGTCTGACTTAGTTGTTTCTGGTAGCTACTAGCTATTAGGCTACAACCATGACCCTACAGTAACACTACTGGTTTTCTAGTCTTAAACATCAACCAGAGAATACACTACATGGTCAAAAGTATTTGGACACCCCTTTTCACATAGTGAGACTCGGCTATTTCAAACCCGACACCCGTTTGCCGACAGGGTATAAAATTTACACACAGCCATGCAATCTCCATAGACACACCATGCCAGTAGAATGGCCTTGTGAGAGCTCAGTGAGTAACAACAACATGCACGTGCATAGGATGTCACCTTCCAACAAGTGCAGTTCTCAACTTTTTGCCCTGCTAAGAGCTGCCCCGTCAAACTGTAATGATTTATTGTGAAGTGGAAACGTCAGGAGCAACAGACAGCTCAGCCATGAAGTTGTAGGCACACAAGCTCCACAAACGGACCGCTGAAGATTGAAAAAGAGCGTGTAAAAAGCCGTCTGTCCTCCAGTTGCAACACTCACAACGAGTTCCAAACTGCCTCTGAAGCCAACGTCAGCACAAGAATTGTTCGTCAGGGAAGCTTCATGAAATGGTTTCCGCTGGCCGAGCAAGCCGGCACACAAAGATTCACCACGCGCAAATGCCAAGCGGGGTGTAAAGCCCACTTCCCATTGACTCTAGAGACCGTGAAAACACCGTTCTCTTGGAGTAATAATTACGCTTCCAGCCGTCACCTCAGTCCGACGCGACGAATTGGTTTTGACCGATGCAGGAGAACGGTACATACACCAAGCCATAGTGCCAACGTTGTAACGTTTGGGGGAGAATAAATGGTCAGGGCTGTTTGTTCATTGTTCGGGCTAGCCCTTAGTTCCAGTGAAGGAAATCTTAACGCTGACAATGACATTGTAGGACGATTCGTCTTCCCAACTTTGTGCAAAAGTGGGAAGGCCCTTTCCTGTTTTCAGCATGACCCAATGCCACTGTGACAAAGCGAAGTCCATACAGGAAATTGTTTGCTAGGATTGTGTGGAAAACTTGACTAGCCTGCACAGAGTAAGAATTTTGAATTGGAAAGACGACTGCGAGTCAGGCGTAATCGCCTAACATCAGTGTCCAACCTCACTAATCTGTTGTGCGTGTTACTACTACCTAAATTGCACGACCAACCAAGTGCTCGCCGCACATTGGCAATGGCTATCTGCATGTGTGCCCACCACCCTCTTTTACGCTACTGCAACTCTCTGTTCATCATATATGCTAGTCACTTAACCATATTACATGTACAACTACCTCAAAAATCAGCCCTGACTAACCGGGTCTGTATGTAGCTCGCTACTTTTAAAGCCCAACCTACTTAGCTGTTCTTTTGATTCTTTTACTAACCTATTGTTCACCTAACACCTTTTTGCACTATTTGGTTACGTGACGAAAAAATTTGATTGACATCCAGTAGAAAGCCTTCCCAGAAGAGTGGAGCTGTATAGCAAGCAAACGGGAACCAACTCGATATTAATCCCATGATTTGGAATGGAGATGTTCGACGTTCCACATACTTTGGCCATGGTAGGTATGTTAGCAACTGGTTAATAGCTATAAATCTCTCGACCTGCAAACGATCCCCTCGGGTGGGGTTTAGAGTCACTCTAGGATAGGGCGAAAGTACACTACTGTCATGATGCAACGTTTAAAAAAATGTAACGTTATTTAAGCGCTATCAGTAGATAGAGGCCACAGACTAGCTACACATTGACACCCAGAAGGCAAGTAAAAGGTGACGTGCAATCAGCTAATTCAAATGAAAAATGTCTGGGAAAACTAGTCTACTGATTCATCCTTGAGTTCCACTTTAATGGAAGGCAGGCTAACCGCCAGTTGCAAAAACATCTCCATTTGGCTAACGATGCTAGCAGCTAATGTTAATACGCTAGCTAGTTAGCAGCAGTTATGAGTTAATGTGCTAGCTAGCTTCCGAATTACTAAAACCTCACGCTTATACTCAGGCCGATCAGTCTTTTAACGCCGGACCACCATTTTAAGAAAGAATATAGACTCAAACTCAAAAATAAAAAACAGAAAAAAAAAAACAGATCACGCCTTCTTTGGTGACAACGCAGCTGCTAACAGCTTGAATTTCAAACTGCGCATTCCACATCTTCTGGTTTGTAGAAGTAACAAAGAGCTCCCGAGATGCAACAGCCCACCTGTTGAAGTACTCTTATGCGGTGTCTCAACACTATAAAACTGCACTTCTCAAGTAGCATGGAAATAACATCTACCTTCTCAATTGAACAGTTCTACGGCGCAACTTCATCACAGTGGAAAGATGAGAACAAAAACAAACTTAGTTAATAGAAACCTCTCTTACCTATATGATAGTACAGCGAAGATATCGCTCCTAGATGATTTCTGCCTCCTATCTCATATACATAATTCGAGCTACTAATGTTGATCAATTCAGCCTGGCAATGTTGAACTGCAGTATCTGTACTCTCAGCTTTATTCACATATGATGCCATCTAACTTGGACTTCTTCTTTGCAGTGTCAAACTGCTGCGTCCACTGATCACATCAGAGATCCCAAGTAATTATTCTATTTATACCGCATCTTTGGGTTAAGGCTCGTATGAATAAGAACATTGTAGCACTTGTGCAGGCTGGTTCTTATCCTCCTGATATCTTCATGTTACTCGGGCTTTCGACGAGCCTTAATATTCTAACTAATAAAATTCGTCCTGCTAGAATATAATGAAAACACACAAAAAAAGTATTGTCTTGACATTCTGCCACTTTCTTTATACTAAAAACAAAATATATAAAAATGTTTATGTTAATTTCTCTCATTTCCATTATATCAGGTAATTAATTCATTGACAACAAAAACATTAAGTTTCACATAGACAAAGTACACACTTTAAATTACAACCAACACGTTTAAGCATCTATTCCTTACTAATCCGATTATAGCCTATAGAGATTCCTCCTGAGCACTATTGGACAAGTTACGACTAACAAATCCTTTACACTCAAAACACTCCCATCAAAAGTACAAAGGTTGACACATGACATAAGTAACAAGGAAAGCCCGAGTGAGCGTGAAGTACCAAAGCTGTACATTTGTCCACGTACCAATATCGTGACTAGTTATTATTACGTAGTATTTTGACCCGAAATTATTGCCATATCCCTAATCTTATCCGTACCAAGTAACGATAGAGCATATGGAGGACAAAAGTAGAGCTAAGGAGCAAGAAGAGATGAAACAGAGATAGTGATTAGCAAGCTCGAGTAGAGAGAACACACACAAACGGAATAACAGAGAGAGCACCTTTGTATTGAGATACCCGATCAAGCTCAAAGCCATAGAAGTATGCCAGGAAGGACAATCAAGAGAGGAGAGGCCTGACTGACCCAGACTGAGATTCGGACATGCTAGAGAGAACACCAGAGAGAGAAGGATCTCGAGAGTGTCAACACTATGTATGCGACATCGTGCAGACAATCACAAAGAGAAGAAAGCCAGAAGGATACAGACGAGCGATCGGAACCTACGAAGGAGACAATGCAGACATAGCGATGGAGCCAAGGAAGGCAGATCAGATGAACACGGATGGATCATGAACGAACTCAGTCACGATACAGGAGAACGAAAGAACAGAGAATTCTATGCAGGATGGACGAGGCTATGAGAGTATGACACTCATCGACCATAGCAGAGAAACCACAGAGAAAAAGGATCAGTGGACCGTTAGTGATCTATCATCACTAAAGTGGAACCGTTGTAGAGTAGTAGCCTACACAGACAAACATAGAGAACCAGACAGAAGGAATACAGTAGTGAACCTATAGTTTACCTCGGAGAGTACCTATAGAAAAGAGAAAGACCAGAAGATCAAGGATGCAACGACGAAAGGATGTAACCTATCAGGACAGACTAGAGAGAACCGGAAAGAAAGAGAACATAACAGTGGACCTATGACTAGACGCTAAGCAATACACTATAAGAGAACCAAAAGATCATTGAGCCTTTGTGATACCGATCAAGTATCAAACTAGAGAGAAACACAAAAGACGGATCAGGGACCTTGTTACTCACACTAGAGAACCAAAAGATCATGACCTTGTTACCTCATCACTAGAGAACCAGAAGGAGTGAATACAGAGGACCTCTGCCTTTGTGAACGACTGCGATTATCATACATAATAGAGGAGACCGAAAATAGGTAATCATGGACCTGTTGTATGCGTCTCATGCACGTGTGATGGTAAGTGTAGCCTAGATAGATTGATCGAGTGGACCTTACTAACTTCAAGCTCCAAATCAACACAGTGCAGAATGTGATTGTCTCTGAATGCAGGTGGAGGAGAAATTAATTTAGTCTGCTTATTGCCAACAGTGAATAAGAAAAAAAGAAAGTCAAAAAAGGTTGAAGTCTGGGTGGATTCCCTTTTATTTTGTCATAAAATATCAGTGATGCAGTGGGGAATGGGTAAAATTCTGGAGAAATCCACCAAGTACAGCTCAACTACTCCCCTTCCGTCTGGGTGGAGGGGGATGAACAGAAAGCCGCCTGAAAAGGTAAGTTGCATCCTTCCTCTTCAAGTGACGTTAAAAATAGACCTTAAATCTTTACAGTTTTCAATCATATCACCAAGACATTTCTGTTCACAATACTGTTCATTTAGCATTTGGTCTAGACACAGCCATGCACCATTCAATCGTATGGCCATACAGGGTGAGAAATGAGAAAATTGATCATTTGGCCCATATATTTAGCAAAATGTACTAAAAAAAAGCACAACAAAACTCAATATACAAGTCACTAGAGGACCAGAAAGGATCAGAAGGACCTTGTTACCTCTCACTAGAGGACAGAGGATCAGAGGGCTTGTGTTACCTCATCACTAGAGGACCGAAGGATCATAGTGGACCTTGTGTTACCTCATCACTAGAGGACAGAAGGATAGAGGCCTTGTGTACCTCATCACTAGAGGACCAGAAGGATCAGAGGGTGGTCCCCATTAGGCCTTTGGTTCCCTCATCATAAGAGGACCTTGTGTTACCGTCATACTAGAGGACCTTGTGTTACTACTCATCACTAGAGGACCTTGTGTTACCTCAATACTAGAGGACCTTGGTACTCCAAGTGACCTGTGACTCCTCACTCGAGGACCTTGTGTTACCTCATCACTAGTGGACCTTGTGTTACCTCATCACTAATGGACCTTGTGTTACCTCAACCTGTGGTAGATTGAGGCGCATCCCAAATTGCGCCCTATTCACTATATAGTGCACTCCTTTTGACCAGAGCCCTATGGGCCGTGGCACCCTATTCACTATATAGTGCACTACTATTGGTCAAAAAGTAGTGCACTTTAAAGGGAATAGGGTGCCATTAGGGGCAGAGTCTGAATGACAGTTGGATCCCCCCCCCCACATCACCTTAGTCCTGTGTGTGAAACAAATACATATTCTCAAAAACAGTTCTAGTTCATCCTCGTTGTGAATATAAACAAGAAATGGATCGGTGGCATGAAAATCCAGCTTGTGATCATGACAAATAGGACCATGGCTACGTCCCAATTCACTACCCCACACTCGTTCACTCAATCTCAGGCATTTAAATGGAATGGTGTGAGGAGTATGGTGGTGGAATCTCCCTTTAGTCATGCTGCACCAATGCAATGCTTTAAAAAGCATGAAGGGGGATTGAACGAGTGGGTAGAGAATGTGAATGTAACCCATTTAACAGTCCGTCTTTCTTAACGCCATGGTTTTCCATTGTAAACAGAACCCTGCCTCCCCTCACAACATTTTAGGGCTTGGGGGGGAAGCGGATCGATCAAACAAAAAATATATTTATAACGCTGAACGATTATTTAAAAAAAAATATGTTTTGAGTGATGCTGCTCTTCAAGTGTATCTGTCCTCAGAGAGGGAGGAGGAGCCTCAGAGAGGGAGGAGGAGCCTCAGAGAGGGAGGAGGAGCCTCAGAGAGGGAGGAGCCGCCAGTCTGTTGTTGAAATACATCAATAGTATCCTCATCTTCCATCTCAAGCTGTCAACAGAAATACATGGTCATTACGTCAGCAAAATAGGTCTCTCGTCTTTGGTACATTCATTAGTAACTTAGTTCTTCTGAATCTATTATGAAAGTGAAAGGAAACTGTCACCTACCTGTGCAGGTGTGTCAGTCTCGTTAATCGGCTGTCCGTCAAACCTAAACCTTATCTGTCTAATTGACAAACCCTGAAATAAAGAGGTTATAAAATTAAAATAAAACATTGTCAGGCAAGTTACTGTGATCAGGAGTTGCCCTGCAAGGTTGTCCAATCAGTCTCAAAGCTTTACATTGTTTTAGGTGAGCAGAAGATTAAAATCAGATGAATGTAAACTTGAAGGAAAGCCTCACCTGTCTTTCGCAGTATGCCTTCATCAGCTTGCTGAGCGGAGTGTGCCTTTTAATTTTGAATTGGACTACTGACCCATCTTGACCTGCAACTTTTAGGTTGATGTGGTCGTTTTCAGTCTTCACTCCTTCCTGAAACAGAAAGGATGCATTTCAGAGACAATAGTTAAACGTTACATAGCTGATCATATAACATGGTTCATGTCAAGCATTAGGGACTGAGCAAACGTTTAGGATTTGGTTTCATTTAAGAAAAAGTATCTCAACACGCACTGTAACATGTTAGCTAGCTAGTTAAGCCAAATGTCATTTGTGATAGCGGAGGCTAGCGATTCACACTGCTAACGGTTGTTTTGTGTTGTACTTTTATTTTTTTTACCAGGGAGTAAGTACCATTATCGCTTTTGCAAAGCGCGCCCTGCGTCTAACAAGTTGGCGAACATGGTTGATGAGTTCAGACTGGCGGTGAGCAATATGCTAGCCTGGCGTCAAACATGTGTTTGTGTTTACCTTTTTAGTTAGCAATGTTAGGCATGGCTATCCTAGCTAGCTAGTTAATTCATTGAGTGAAATTGGCCAGCCATCAATGAGGTGGCAGCTCCGGTGGGGMTCAGGCTAACGTTAGCTAGGTCAAAAAGCCGCAAAGAGCAAACGTCGGGCCCTATTCCAATGCGCACAGAAAAGTCACAATGGCGCTGTTTCAATTAAACCATCACTTTACAARAGAAGAGTAGATATGTACTATGGAATAGACTACATCTGGGCATACATATATCAGATAGTTGACTAGCTGGACATTTTCTACACGCAAAACGTTGCACGGCCACAAATCCGCAAATCATCGAACCTTTGTTTTCTCTTTTTACCCGCTCAAATGCGGAATCTGCCATGTAAACACACACAAACTCGACTGGCAAGAATGCAATGAAATATGGAAAATATTKAATCATAGAAACACAACATGGKTTACCTTTGGCTTTTCTTCAGACATTGTGTAGCTAGTTATTGCTCAACGATGTACTAATTTACAGACAGCTAAATATTTGCGCTTTTTCACTTCTCTCAGTCTTCTCCGTTTCGACCAGGAGCGCGCATAATGCTTTAAACTCTAATTGGCTCACGGGGATCACGTGTCTATATTTTCTAGGGACCGTGCACACATGAGCGCGCAAAATCTGTTTTATATGCGCTCCCGAGAATTAGACAAGACCCAGACAAACCTTTTTTTAATCCCCAATTTCGTGATATCCAATTGCGAGTATTGCTGCAACAAGATCTGTAAATCAATTTATGAACTGTGTAAAGATTACAAAAATAAACAGCGCAATAATAAAAATAAAAAATAAAACTAGATTTTTCAAATTGTTTAGAGTGGAGGAAAATCTCTAATATCAAATTGAACATCTTTAATCTAGCATAAAGAATAGTATAACACAAACAGAAATTCCTCACAAAACCTTAACTATTTGACTGGTTTTGGACAGCTTTTGATACGAAATGGTAGTCACACACACAGTTGCGGTTCTAGCTGGTATGGCTCCCTGGACGAACCCCTTAATTAATAACATWAAAAAATATATACAAAAATAAGACTCAAATATCAAAAAGAAGTAACAAAGACAAATGGAAACAAATCTGTGTTGATTTGGCACTCGAGCATTTGTGGTTTATTTGGTAGCATTTCGCAGTGTGACTGATTTTACTAATTGCATTCGTAACTGTAAAAAGTTAGAGGTGCGCTATTTGATAGATTCCCCGCAACTGTCCCCATGTCGTACTTCTGAGTGGGAGACTTTCCCAGGTAGTGACCTGCCTAGCTCATCAACTAGTATCAGGAAGCCCACTCCGACAAGATTTATTGACCCACTGTCCKACACGGTGACATGCTATCATTGACGTGACGTGAAAATGAGCGATAGAAAACCGATCGCCCAAATGTCACCATTCCCGCGCCGCCCTCGGCAAGATGCCGCCCTGGGCGCCCGCCCATGTCGCCTATACCTAAATCCGTCACAACACAACACAACACAACAAGAACAGGAAAATTAAGGGAACACAGACACTGGAGATGTCAATATTTGATTTCATGAAACACACAGCAATATTAAACAGTCTCTTTAAAATATGTAAATCAGAAGCTCTAACAATGATAGAGAAATATGAACTAATAAAATGTATGACGTAAGCAAGAAAAAAACAGAAATATTATTGAATGTTAGTTGAAATGGTTGACAATTATCTGTCTAAATGGACTGTTCTTAAATCGTTGCATTTTAGGGGAAGAGGAACCCGAAACGTTCGCCCCAACTTTCTTCCAATACATTTTCCTAGGTTTTGGCCTTTCTAGGGAGTTTTTCCTAGCCACCGTGCTTCTACACCTGCATTGCTTGCTGTTTGGGGTTTTAGGCTGGGTGTCTGTACAGCACATCGAGATATTAGCTGATGTACGAAGGGCTATATAAAATAAACTTGATTTGATTTGATTTTCAGAGATGTTTGTCTAAATACCAGGGACCCAGTATTGAAGACAATAACACAAGGAGTGATGCTGGGTTATATTCTGATATCCAAACATTAAAAAACAAAAATGAAATGTTAAAAACCAAATACAGTAACAAAAAAAAAAAGGCTACCCATCCACACCACTCAGACCAACTGACTCTCCTAGCCTGGCTACCCACCCAGACAAACTGACTCTCCTAGCCTGGCTAGCCATCCACACCACTCAGACCAACTGACTCTCCTAGCCTGGCTACCCATCCACATCACTCAGACCAACTGACTCTCCTAGCCTGGCTACCCATCCACACCACTCAGACCAACTGACTCTCCTAGCCTGGCTACCCATCCACACCACCCAGACCAACTGACTCTCCTTGCCTGACTCTCCTATCCTCCACCAATCAGGCCTTTTTGGTAGAGAGGCAAGATGGAAGCCACTCATCAGTAAAAGGCAGATGACATTCCGCTTGGAGTTTGCCATCTCTGGAGAAACCTGAAAATAGCTGTGCAGCAATAGCTGTGCAGCTTTCATTATTTCATTATCATACTGTAGCCTCTCTGTAGTGTCTTTTAGGGAGTCCACGGTAGTTTTCAATATCTTATTTTCCATAATTTTGTTACTGTAATTTTTAAAGGCCTCAACCTTACCCAGTCACACAGGTAATAGTTCCAGTTGTTTTAACTGCTCTGTTATGATGGTAAGCAATGCTCTATTCTTCTGGAGACAGTTATTAAAGACCTCCTCCATGACTGGCTATAACAGACCCTCCTCTAAGTGACTGGCTACAGCAGACCCTCCTCCATTAATGACTTGGCTACAGCAGACCCCCCTCCAATGAACTGGCTATAACAGGACGCCCCTCTCCAGATGACTGGCTACTAGCAGCAACCCCCTCCTCCAATACTGGCTATAACAGACCCCCTCCTCAATGACTGGCTATAGCAGACCCCCTCTAATGACTGGCTAACAGACCTCCTCCTCCAATGACTGGCTATAACAGACCCCTCCTCCAATGACTGGCTATAGCAGACCCCCTCCTCCAATGACTGGCTATCAGCAGACCCCCTCCAATGACTGGCTATACAGCAGACCCCCTCCTCCAATGACTGGCTATAGCAGACCCCCTCCTCCAATGACTGGCTATAACAGACCCCTCCTCGCAATGACCTGGCCTTACAGACCCCCTCTCTAATGACTGGCTCTATAACAGCTACCCCCTCCTCCAATGACTGGCTATAGACAGACCCCTCCTCCAATGACTGAGACTCAGCAGCAAGACCCCCTCCTCCAATGACTTGGCTATAGCAGACCCCTCCTCCAATGAACTGGCTTACGAGCCAATCTCTCTCTTTT
>NW_019943895.1:68778-81880 GCF_002910315.2 Salvelinus sp. IW2-2015
TTCAGCCTGGCACCAATGCCTATCTCACTTAAAACAGTTTTTTGATATACATCATTGGGTCTGTGTAGCCTTGCTGTTGCATCATACTAGCTTCCATGTACCTGGAGCTAAAGTCTGCACCGAGATAGTCATAAAAATAAAAAGTAAATAATACTTTGCTAAGCTGGATACAGTTGTTTGTGAACTGAAGTTTTCTTCCACGGCCAATGCCTGTTTTGGGCTGTGTTGGGCTGTTTTTAGGCTACAGCAGGCGATAAGTGGTTTTTCAGAGAGGTGTACGGGGGGTTCAGAGAGGTGTACGGGGGTTCAGAGAGGCGTACTGGGGGTTCAGAAGAGGTGTACGGGGGGTTCAGAAGAGTGTACGGGGGGTTCAGAGGGGTGTACGGGGGTTCAGAAGGCGTACGGGGTTCAGAGAGCGTACTGGGGGTTCAGAGAGGCGTACTTGGGTTCAGAGAGGGTGACGGGGTTCAGAGAGGCTACTGGGGGTCAGAGAGGCGTACGGGGGTTCAGAGAGGCGTACGGGGGGTTCAGAAGAGTGTACGGGGTTCAGAAGGCGTACGGGGGGTCAGAGAGCGTACGGGGTTCAGAGAGGCGTTACGGGGTCAGAGAGTGATGGGGGTTCAGAGAGGCTACTGGGGTTCAGAGAGGTGTACGGGGTTCAGAGAGGCGTACGGGGTTCAGAAGGTGTACGGGGGTTCAGCGAGGTGTAGCGGGGGTTCAGAGAGGTGTACGGGGTTCAGAGAGGTGTATCATCACACTGTCATGTTGTCACAATGTAATCATCGCACTGTCATGTTTACCACAATGTAATCACCACACGTCATGATACACAATGTATCACCCATATTGTCATGTTATCACAATGTAATCATCACACTGTCATGATATCACCACTGTCATGATACCACAATGTAATCACCACACTGTTCATGTTATCACACTGTCATGATACCACAATGTAATCACCACACTGTCATGATATCACACTGTCATGATACCACAATGTAATCACCCACTGTCATGATACACAATGTAATCATTGCACTGTCATGTTACCACAATGTAATCACCACACTGTCATGATACCACAATGTTATCACACTGTCATGATACAATAATATATAGTGCACTGTCATGATACCACAATGTAATCACCACACTGTCATGATACCACAAATGTAATCAACACACTGTCATGATACCACAATATATAGTGCACTGTCATGATATCACACTGTCATGATACACCAATGTAATCACCCCACTGTCATGATACCACAATGTAATCATGCACTGTCATGTTACCACAATGTAATCACCTCACTGTCATGATACCACAATGTATCACACTGTCATGATACAATAAATAAGAGCACTGTCATGATACCCAATGTAATCACCACACTGTCATGATACCACAATGAACAAACACACTGTCATGAACCACAATAAAGTGCACTGTCAATACATAATGTAATCACCACACTCATGATACCACATGTAATCATCACACTGTCATGTATCACAATGTAATCACCTCACTGTCATGATACCACAATGTAATCCCCACTGTCATATACCACAATGTAATACACACTGTCATGATACCGCAATGTAATCACCACAACTGTCATGATACCACAATGTAATCACAACACTGTCATGATACCACAATGTAATCACCTCACTGTCATGATACCACAATGTATCACCTCACTGTCATGATACCACATGTAACCTCATCATGATACGCATGAATCACACTGTCATGTTATCACAATGTCATGTTGTCACAATGTTATGTTATATCCACACTGTCATGATACACCATGTAATCATCACACTGTCATGTTATCACAATGTAATCATCACACTGTCATGTCATCACCTGTAATCACAACACTGCATGATACCGCAATGTAATCACACTGTCATGTTATCACACATAGCCCGGTTTACTGCATGTGATGTTGATCTTTATTCCAGTTCTCAGCCCAGGGCTTTGTGCAAAGCCAGATAGCCTCCATCTTAGCCTCTGTCACTGTCTTTCACCTTACAAGGCTGGGTGTCAGGAGGCTACCTCCATCTTAGCCTCTGTCACGGTCTTTCACCTTACAAGGCTGGTGTAGGAGGTTACCTCCATCTTAGCCTCTGTCACGGTCTTTCACCTTACAAGGCTGGGTGTAGGAGGTTACCTCCATCTTAGCCTCTGTCACGGTCTTTCACCTTACAAGGCTGGGTGTAGGAGGTTACCTCCATCTTAGCCTCTGTCACGGTCTTTCACCTTACAGGCTGGGTGTAGGAGGCTACCTCCATCTTAGCCTCTGTCACGGTCTTTCACCTTACAAGGCTGGGTGTAGGAGGCTACCTCCATCTTAGCCTCTGTCACGGTCTTTCACCTTACAAGGCTGGGTGTCGGAGGCTACCTCCATCTTAGCCTCTGTCACGGTCTTTCACCTTACAAGGCTGGGTGTAGGAGGCTACTCCATCTGTTACACTGCACTACACGACTCGCCGGTGTTGTGGCTGGTGAGTCCTTCCTGACCCTCTCTTCCTGACATTAGAATTACACATAATAAATATCCCAGCCCACTCCTCATGACGACACACAGTCAGCTACATTCAACCGCGGGACGATTTTGTTTCTTGAGCGAATGGATGTTCATGGGGCTGGAACATCAATTCTAAATACTTTGTAGACTGCAAATTGACCGCAAGAATCCCAAACAGATATAATATTTGACTAAAACATCATAATTTCAAACCTTGCTTACATTTGTTTACAAATCACATATATACACACTGAGTGTACAAAATATTATGAACACCTGGTCTTTCCATGACATAGACTGACCAAGTGACAACTGTGGGGAAGCATTGGAGTCAACATGGGCCAGCATCCCTGTGAAACACTTTCGACACCTTGTAGAGTCCGTGCCCCGACYAATTGAGCCTGTTCCCGAGGGCAAAAGGGGGGTGAAACGGAATATGAGAAGGTGTTCTTAATGTTTTGTCCAGTCAATGTCTCTCTTAGGCGTGGGAATACTTTAGAACAGATATCTAAAACTTTAATCATTTGGAGCTGAGGTGCAGGTGTTTTTTTTAACAGTCGTGTGTCCAACAATTAAAGAAATTATATTTGCTCGTAATTTGGGGTGCCAAATGGGTAACCCTGCTCTATCGCTAGTGACCAACAATACCTCAGTAACAGAAGTACCAGGAAGTACCTTCCTGCTCGTTTCATCAACACATCACACTCTCTTTCAACAGTTTCAGTCAGAAAACATTTAATTACAAGGACACACCTGGTTTCAAATCAAAATAGCAAATAAAACATTTAAATGAAAAATACCTCAGACTAAATTCTATCACGATGTTCTTCAGAATTAAGCTAAACGTTCTATATTAAACCACTGCCTTTATTGTAAATAAATAATAACCTAAATATAGTAGTAATGGATTATGTATTGGTTATATTTAACTTATAAAATACAAGTGTTATTTCATCAGAGTTAAAAACCTGCTTCTCAGGCACTGGGTAGAAAGGCTTTAGGCACCAGTCTGCTTTTCTGCTCTTCTACTTCTTATGGAATTGTCATTTCAAACATATTTAGCGTCATAATCAGAGTAGGCAAAAGCAGAAACAGATCTGGGACCGGGCTATAGAACAGCAGCCTCTGCCACTAGCATTATAACTGGTTATAACCATCGAGCTATGAACCRTGACATAACCCTGGCTCGGGGACGCCATTCCTGAAAGTGAAAACCTATTACTTACAGTCCAAAGAATAACAACATGGATGGAAGCAGCGAAACCTATTTAAGGCATCAAAATGTAGAGATGTTCAACTCCCTGGTTCTGTGGTTGGTTTGGGATTCAACTCCTATTGCTCATAAAACCTGAGGGGAAAGTCTTTCAACCTTTACTTTAGACAAATAACTTCTTCTCATTGTAAATATATAACGGTATAGTTGGGTGCCCAGACATTAACATATGTTATAATAATAATAATAACACTTGCCAATTATAAAAATAGACACAACAGGAAAGGGGAGCTAGTCACGGGAAGGCTTGACAGTGAGACATTTCTCACTCAATCTGAATCTCAATCCATTGGAAAGGAATTTGAAAACGGTAGAACTTGAATACAAAAGGAAATTATAAATGTGACAACCTGATTGGTTCATACTATTGATAAATTGATGTAAATAATAGCAGAAGGTAACGTGATATCGACTCTGTCGACAGCTATAGAATAGCAATATTTAAAACGGTTGAGGAACGCAGTACAGCCTTTAGCGCTACACATTCTAGAATGTTCTGAATGTTGGCTTGGCGGACCACACTGAGGGACACCGGAGTCGGACAAGTTCTGGAGTAGCTGAATAGCAGCGTGACGTCAGTTATCCAGACATCTGAGTTGAAGAGAACAGTCCTGTCTTCGTGAACTTTTAGTCTTGAAGCTTGTCTTCACGGACCCTGCTGGTTAGCCTTGTAGTGCTAGCCTTTTAGCCTTGTAGTGCTAGCCTTTTAGCCTTGTAGTGCTAGCCTTTTAGCCTTCTGGTCAGGGGCGGTGGTGGGAAGCCAACTGGGCTGTGTTCTGTCTCACATCACCTGATCCAGTTGGTTCCGTCGCTGGACCCAGATCTGACACTGCATCTCTTCTTTACTATCATGTTGATGTAGGCTTTCATGATCTTGATGATCTCTCCAACCTGAAACACCACAGATGAGAGTTTTAACAGCAGGGAAAACAAACAAATGAACGATGGCACACTGAACAGATACTTAGATAAGTATCATAACAGCCAAGGCTTTTGTTTGGTTGACGTTCTGAAATGCTAGCCTGGGGTGCCAGTCAGTTTGTGTTATCATGTCAATTCCCTGTCACTCATTGTCATGCCAAACATGTCTGTTGACACTAACAGCCAGGCTACTGGTCATTTATAAATCTGGTGTTATAAACAGACTGGGACCAGGCTACTGGTCATTTATAATCTGGTGTTATAAACAGACCTGGGACCAGGCTACTGGTCATTTTATAATCTGGTGTTATAAAACAGACCTGGGACCAGGCTACTGGTCATTTATAATCTGGTGTTATAACAGACCTGGGACCAGGCTACTGGTCATTTATAATCTGGTGTTATACAGGACCGTGGACCAGGCTACTGGTCATTTATAATCTGGTGTTTAAACAGACCCGGGACCAGGCTACTGGTCATTTATAATCTGGTGTTATAAACAGACCTGGGACAAGGCTACTGGTCATTTATAATCTGGTGTTATAAACAGACCTGGGACCAGGCTACTGGTCATTTATAATCTGGTGTTATAACAGACCTGGACAGGCTACTGGTCATTTATAATCTGGTGTTATAAACAGACCTGGGACCAGGCTACTGGTCATTTATAATCTGGTGTTATAAACAGGGACCAGGCTACTGGTCATTTATAATCTGGTGTTATAAACAGACCAGGCTACTACTGGTCATTTATAATCTGGTGTTATAAAACAGACCTGGGACCAGGCTACTGGTCATTTATAATCTGGTGTTATAAACAGACCTGGGACCAGGCTACTACTGGTCATTTATAATCTGGTGTTATAAACAGACCTGGGACCAGGCTACTGGTCATTTATAATCTGGTGTTATAAACAGACCTGGGCCAGGCTATACTGGTCATTTATAATCTGGTGTTATAAACAGACCTGGGACCAGGCTACTGGTCATTTATAATCTGGTGTTATAAACAGACCTGGGACCAGGCTACTGGTCATTTATAATCTGGTGTTATAAACAGACCTGGGACCAGGCTACTACTGGTCATTATAATCTGGTGTTATAAACAGACCGGGACCAGGCTACTGGTCATTTATAATCTAGTGTTATAAACAGATCTGGTCATTTATAAATCTGGTGTTATCAAACAGACCTGGGACCAGGCTACTGGTCATTTATAATCTGGTGTTATAAACAGACCTGGGACCAGGCTAACTGGTCATTTATAATCTGGTGTTATAAACAGACCTGGGACCAGGCTACTGGTCATTTATAATCTGGTGTTATAACATACCTGGGACCAGGCTACTGGTCATTTATAATCTGGTGTTATAAACAGACCGGGACCAGGCTACTGGTCATTTATAATCTGGGTGTTATAAACAGACCCGGGACAGGCTACTGGTCATTTATACACTGGTGTTATAAACAGACCTGGGACCAGGCTACTGGTCATTTATAATCTGGTGTTATAAACAGACCTGGGACCAGGCTACTGGTCATTTATAATCTGGTGTTATAAACAGACCTGGGACCAGGTACTGGTCATTTATAATCTGGTGTTATAACAGACCTGGACCAGGCTACTGGTATTTATAATCTGGTGTTATAAACAGACCTGGGACCAGGCTACTGGTCATTTATAATCTGGTGTTATAAACAGACCAGGCTACTGGTCATTTATAATCTGGTGTTTATAAACAGACCAGCGACTACTGGTCATTTATAATCTGGTGTTTATAAACAGACCTGGGACCAGGCTACTGGTCATTTATAATCTGGTGTTATAAACAGACCTGGGACCAGGCTACTACTGGTCATTTATAATCTGGTGTTTATAAACAGACCTGGGACCAGGCTACTGGTCATTTATAATCTGGTGTTATAAACAGACCTGGGACCAGCTACTACTGGTCATTTATAATCTGGTGTTATAAACAGACCTGGGACCAGGCTACTGGTCATTTATAATCTGGTGTTATAAACAGACCTGGGACCAGGCTACTGGTCATTTATAATCTGGTGTTATAAACAGACCTGGGACCAGGCTACTATGGTCATTTATAATCTGGTGTTATAAAACAGACCCGGGACCAGGCTACTGGTCATTTATAATCTAGTTGTTATAAAACAGATCTGGTCATTTTTATAATCTGGTGTTATAAACAGACCTGGGACCAGGCTACTGGTCTTATAATCTGGTGTTTATAAACAGACCTGGGACCAGGCTACGGTCATTTATAATCTGGTGTTATAAACAGACCTGGGCCAGGCTACTGGTCATTTATAATCTGGTGTTATAAAACAGACTGGGACCAGGCTACTGTTTATTTTATAATCTGGTGTTATAAACAGACCTGGGACCAGGCTACTACTGGTCATTTATAATCTGGTGTTATAAACAGACCCGGGACAGGCTACTGGTCATTTATAATCTGTGTTATAAACAGATCTGGTCATTTATAATCTGGTGTTATAAACAGACTGGCATTTATAATCTGGTGTTATAACAGACTGGACCAGGCTACTACTTCTATAATGTTGTATTATGGTGTTATAAACAGACCTGGGACCAGGCTACTACTTCTATAATGTTGTATTATGGTGTTATAAACAGACCTGGGACAGGCTTGGTCATTTATAATCGGTGTTATAACAGGACGGGACCAGGCTACTACTTCTATAATGTTGTATTATGGTGTTATAAACAGACCTGGGACAGGCTACTACTTCTATAATGTTGTATTATGGTGTTATAAACAGACTGGGACCAGGCTACTGTCATTTATAATCTGGGTTATAAACAGACCTGGGACCAGGCTACTACTTCTATAATGTTGTATTATGGTGTTATAACAGACCTGGGACCAGGCTACTACTTCTATAATGTTGTATTATGGTGTTATAAACAGACCTGGGACCAGGCTACTACTTCTATAATGTTGTATTATGGTGTTATAAACAGACCTGGGACCAGGCTACTACTTCTATAATGTTGTATTATGGTGTTATAAACAGACCCGGGACCAGGCTACTACTTCTATAATGTTGTATTATGGTGTTATAAACAGACCGGGACCAGGCTACTACTTTTCTAATAATGTGTATTATGGTGTTATAAACAGACCTGGGACAGGCTACTACTTCTATAATGTTGTATTATGGTGTTATACAGACCTGGGACCAGGCTACTACTTCTATAATGTTGTATTATGGTGTTATAAACAGACCTGGGACCAGGCTACTACTTCTATAATGTGTATTATGGTGTAATAAACAGACCTGGGACCAGGCTACTACTTCTATAATGTTGTATTATGGTGTTATAAACAGACCTGGGACAGGCTACTACTTCTATAATGTTGTATTATGGTGTAATAAACAGACCGGGACCAGGCTACTATTCTATAATGTTGTATTATGGTGTTATAAACAGACCTGGGACCAGGCTACTACTTCTATAATGTTGTATTATGGTGTAATAAACAGACCGGGACCAGGCTACTACTTCTATAATGTTGTATTATGGTGTTATAAACAGACCTGGGACCAGGCTACTACTTCTATAATGTTGTATTATGGTGTTATAAACAGACCTGGGACCAGGCTACTGTCATTTATAATCTGGTGTTATAACAGACCGGGACCAGGTACTACTTCTATAATGTTGTATTTATGTGTAATAAACAGACCGGGGACCAGGCTACTAGTTCTATAATGTTGTATTATGGTGTTATACAACCCACTGGGACCAGGCTACTACTTCTATAATGTGTATTATTGGTGTAAAAAACAGACCCGGGACCAGGCTACTACTTCTATAATGTTGTATTATGGTGTTATAAACAGACCTGGACCAGGCTACTACTTCTATAATGTTGTATTATGGTGTTATAAACAGACCTGGGACCAGGCTACTGGTCATTATAATCTGGTGTTATAAACAGACCCGGGACCAGGATACTACTTTCTATAATGTTGTATTATGGTGTTATAAAACAGACCTGGGACCAGGCTACTACTTTCTATAATGTTGTATATGGTGTTATAACAGACCTGGGACCAGGCTACTATTCTATAATGTGTGTATTAATGGTGTTTATAAACAGACCTGGGACCAGGCTACTACTTCTATAATGTTGTATTATGGTGTTATAAACAGACCCGGGACCAGGCTACTACTTCTATAATGTTGTATTAGGTGTTATAAACAGACCTGGACCAGGCTACTACTTCTATAATGTTGTATTATGGTGTTATAAACAGACCTGGGACCAGGCTACTACTTCTATAATGTTGTATTATGGTGTTATAAACAGACCTGGGACCAGGCTACTACTTCTATAATGTTGTATTATGGTGTTATAAACAGACCTGGGACCAGGCTACTACTTCTATAATGTTGTATTATGGTGTTATAAACAGACCTGGGACCAGGCTACTACTTCTATAATGTTGTATTATGGTGTAATAAACAGACCTGGGACCAGGCTACTACTTCTATAATGTTGTATTATGGTGTTATAAACAGACCTGGACCAGGCTACTACTTCTATAATGTTGTATTATGGTGTAATAAACAGACCCGGGACCAGGCTCTACTTCTATAATGTTGTATTATGGTGTAATAAACAGACCTGGGACCAGGCTACTACTTCTATAATGTTGTATTATGGTGTAATAAACAGACCTGGGACCAGGCTACTACTTCTATAATGTTGTATTATGGTGTAATAAACAGACCTGGGACCAGGCTACTACCTCTATAATGGTGTATTTATGGTGTAATACTGTACCAGAGGTGTCTCAAAGAACATATCTCTGTCGTCCACTGTGATCTTATAGGTAGTGGCCTGGGGAGCTCCGAAGAAGATGATGTGTTCGTAGGGGAACGTCTCTAGAGGTTGGGCTCTCCTCTCTTGTAGACCGACACGTTCTCTGCACTCACACTCAGCACAGGTCGTGAGGAAAGCCTCCCTCTTTACACTGAGGAACCAGAGAGAGAGAGACATACACAGACAGGTCAGATAACAAGTATGATCAAATACATTTACAAAGCCAGGCGATGGAAACAGCAACCTATTTCCATTCATTTGTCTTCTTTTTCCTTCTGCGAGTTACCTCCCCTTCTGCCGTACACTCCTTCTGCCCGGCACACCTCCCCTTCTGCCGCGGCACCCTCCCCTTCTGCCCGGCCACCCTCCCTTCTGCCCGGCACACCTCCCCTTCTCGCACCACCTCCTTCTGCCGGCACACCTCCCCTTCTGCCCGGCACAACCCTCCCTTACTGCCCGGCACACACTCCTCCCGCTCGCCGGCACCTCCCCTTTGCGGCACACCTCCCCTTCTGCCCGTTACCATCCCCTCCTGCCCGTTACATCCCTTCTGCCCGTTACACCTCCCCTTCTGCTCCGTTAGCACCTCCCCTTCTGCCCGGCACACCTCCCTTCTGCCCGGCACACCTCCCCTTCTGCCCGCACAGCTCCCTTCTGCCCGCACACCTCCTTCTGCCACACGTCCTTCTGCCCGGCACACCTCCCTTCTGCCCGGCACACCCCCCTTTCTGCCCGCTCCGGCACACTCTCCCTTCTGCCCGGCACACCTCCCCTTCTGCCCGCACACCTCCCCTCCTGCCCGGCACACCTCCCTCCTGCCTGTACCTCCCCTCCCTGGCCCCACCTCACCTCCCTTCCTGCCCGTTACATCCTTGAGCCCTTCTAGCCCGTTACTCCCCTTCTGCCGTTACAACTCCCCTTCTGCCGTTATAATAAAATAAATAAAAGAAATCAACTCCCTTTTCTGCCCGTTACGCCGCCCCCACCTCACCCCAGCCACCACTCGCCACGCCCCCCGCCCCTGATCCAGTCCTCGGTAGCACCCACCCACCCCTACACAGCTCTCGTTCCCCCCCCACCCCGTGCCAACCCACAGGCCCCATAACCCCCCCCGTCACCCCCCCTCCGCCACCACCCCCCCCGGCACCACTCGGCACCCCCTCCCCCCTCGCGCGCCTCGGTAGCCGGTCACCGCTAACCAGCCCGCGACACGCAGCACACACCCACCCACGCCACTTGCTGGCCACAGTCCCACTGACCCACCCTAGCAGTGACCGACCGGCCGCCATCGGGCACTGGCTTTTACTACGCAGACAAGGTCGCATCCCCGACGGCGAACGCCATGGCCTGCCATCACCAGCCGCAAACCACCTGACCACAAAGCCGGCCCTTCTCCTGCATGAGCCCACCCACCTGTGCGGCTCTGCCGCCGCAGAGCTCTGCACCACGACCGCAACGGCCACATGGCCCACCCACCCCCGCAACCACCTACGCTGCACCCCTACTGGCACCCCGGCGGCTGGGCCGCAGGAGCGCCGCGCCTCGTATGCTTCCACCCTCATTCAGAAGCACTCTAATTATCGGCGACTCCGACCCGACAATACCCATCTACACCCCGCTCGTTTAGGTGACACGCCGAGGAGCTAGCGCAGTCGCCACTACCGGTAGCTGCCTGCTCTGATCGCCTATCACATGCCCCCCGCTCAGCCTGGGTCGTTTTAATCCGTGCTCGGTACACCATGATCGTTCTTTTTTTGCCGGATATCTTATAATCTGCACTTGCTCGTTTCCCCTTCTGCCCGTTACACCTCCCCTTCTGCCGTTACAGCTACCCTTCTGACCGTTTACCTCCCCTTCCGACCGTTACCTCCTTCTGACCCGTTACCATCCTTCTGACCGTTACTTTCCCTTCTGACGTTAACAATCACTTCTCTGAATCCACTGATTCGGTCACTCATCTGTAGAATGTTTTTGTATTTCCCCTGTATGCTTAAATTCAGTTTGTTCAGTTTCCTTGTCTGTTACAACTGTAAGGTGACACATTTTCTTTTCATAACAAAGAAAGTCTTTAAAAACATATATATTTAAAAAAAAATACATTGTGAATGACAACAGTTGGTCTCTCAATGTGAAAAGTGTTTCCAACATTCCCCCTCGATACCCACCAAGCTGTTGGTGTACGAATGTGTCCAAATGGCAGAGGGAGCCACATTTCTAACTAGCCTGCAGAGGCCTGACCYCCGTGCCACCATAGATGGAGCCCCATCTGTGCAAAAGCCCACTATTTAATCCCATGGATCGGGGATTTCAGGAAAAAGCATTAGGAGCACGCCCCTATCCACATCGACGAGACCGCAGTAGGAGAAGGTGAAAAGCTTAATGTTCCTCGGAGTACACATCACTGACATCTGAAATGGCACACACACACAGACAGTGTGGTGAAGAACGCGCAACATCGGCTTGTCACCTAAAACCATCACAAACTTTTATAAATGCACATATGAGAGCATCCTGTCGGGCTGTAACACCGCCTGGTACGGCAACTGCACRGCCCGCCACCGCAGGGCTCTCCAGCTTGATGTCCACCCCCTGGACAGGACGCTAGTCTGTGTTGTCATGTAGTTACCTCTACGTCGAACAGTGTGGACCCATATCCGGGCCACTCCTTGATGATGTTCATGTATTTGAGCATGGCATTGTGCTGGTCCAGTCCCTGAAGTCTGGACCACTTCTCTACGATGGAGGTTCTGGTGGCTGAAGTCTCCTCCTTCACCCACATCTCCAGCATCTGAACAAGAACAATACTTTATTAGTACCTTCCTCTAACCGCTAGGCTACCTGTTCCTCCTCTAACCGCTAGGCTACCTGCACCAAAGAGAGGAGAAAAGTTCCCATTTACAACTGCGACCTGGCAAGATAAAGCAAGTTGGTTGGCAATTGCTATTTACAGATGGTTGTGTACAGCTGCAGCGATCAGTAAGCTGCTCTGACACTGGCTGCTAAAGTTAGTGAGGGAGATATAAGTCTCACAACTTCAGTGTTTTTTGCAATTCATTGCAGTCATTGGTATCAGAGAACTGGAAGGAAAGGCGGCCAAAGGAAGCGTGAAATATACCTGCTGGAGCGCGTGCTATGGGTGGGTGGTTGCTATGGTGACCGGTGAGCTGAGAAAGGCGGAGCTTTACCTAGCCAAAGACTTATAGATGACCTGGAGCCATGCGTTTGGTGACGAATATGTAGCGAGGACCAGCCAACGAGAGCATACAGGTCGCAGTTGTGGGTAATATATGGGGTGTCAAGGATCGGTAGTCAAGGATCGTAGGATAGTCGTTTTACGAGGGTATGTTTGGCAGCATGAGTGAAGGAGGCTTTGTTGCGAATAGGAAGCCGATTCTAGATTACATTGGATTGGAGATGATTAAGTGAGTCTGGAAGGAGAGTTTACAGTCTAACCAGACACCTAGGTTTGTAGGTTGTCCACA
>NW_019943895.1:84733-97948 GCF_002910315.2 Salvelinus sp. IW2-2015
TGTTCCTCTCTTAACGTCAGGCCTACTGCTCTCTTAAGACGACTAGGCTACCTGTTCCTCCTCCTTCTAACGTAGGCTACCTGTCCTCCTCTAACCGCTAGACACTGCTCCTCTCTAACCGCTAGGCTACCTGTTCCTCCTCTAACGCGCTAGGCTACCTGTCTCCTCTCTAACCGCTAGGCTACCTGTTCTCCTAACCGCTAGGCTACCTGTTCCTCCTCTAACCGCTAGGTACTGTTCTCCTCTAACCGTACTACCTGTTTCCCTCTAACCGCTAGCTACCTGTCTCCTCTAACGCTAGGCTACTGTTCCCCTCTAACCGCTAGGCTACCTGTTCCTCCTTCTAACCGCTAGTGCTACTGTTCCTCCTCTACACCGCTAGGCTACGCTGTTCCTCCTCCATCTTCTGTTTCTTCATGGAGCCCGTCTTCAGCCGCTGCGGCGCAGGGTCCCGTCCAGGAAGCTGTCGCCTCCGCTCAAGGGTTTGGCCCACAGGCCCCGCGCGCACCTACACAAACAACCCCACTTTGTTAGTCCAACAATATAAAACAATCCCACTTTGTTAGTCCACCTATACACACCCCCGTTGCTAGCACCACCCCTGGATAGAGTGTAACTAACCTAAATTCAGTGGGTTTGTCCCAAGCAAAGACAACATACAGCAACAATACATATGCATACATCAGAGATACATACAGTGCAATCAGAAAGTATTCAGACCCCTTTACTTTGTCCCAATTTTGTTACATTACAGGCTTATTAAATAATAATATTCCCCTCATCAATCTAAACACAATACCCCATAATGAAAGTGAAAACAGGTTTTTAGGGCTTACGAAAAATATATAAGTACCTTGGTGAAATGCAGGATGCGTGCGCGTAGCCTGCCTACAGGGTAGACGTTGTCCCAGAGACCAGCTGCCCGGGCCTTGTCCCGTGAGGAACTGGATATTCTAAGTCAGAACCGTCCAGAGTAGTGATGCTAGTAGCATGTAGCAATCTTAACACTAAAGAGACAGAAGGTCAGTGAATTGATACAGCTATTCTGGCTAAAGGTTTCTATGGGAATGGGGCGCTTGCTTAAGCCTTCCAAAAAAGAGGGAAGAGGACAGAGAAATTGCAAGAAGATGGATTGCAAACTAAGATGGTTTGCAACAAGTCAATGAATTACAATGGAAAAGACTCGACATTGTAAAGCACGACATTGTAAGACACTTTTCTACTCGGGTGCTTCCTAATAATAGTAGACCAAAATGGTAGTAACTGACCTGTTCGAACATGAAGGCGAACTCCACCCCTTCCTTGGGCACGCTCTCTACATCCAGGAAACAGTAGAGTTTGAAGTAGAGCTTCCACTGTCCCTCCTCCTCCACCTCCTCACTGCCTGACAGCCTGGAAATCAATCAGTGAATCAGCCAATCAACCAAAACCAATCAGTCAAGCAATCACTCAATCAACCAAATCAATTTCAGACCCTCGTTTTAGCAGAAATATAGTAATAATATCAGAGAGGATTGTGGGTCATGTAGATTGGTCCCAGATCTGTTTGTGCTGTCTTGCTAACTTTTCCCTATGTTCAACAAGCTRTCTCAGTGTTCAACAAGCTTTCTCCGTGTTCAACAAGCTTTCTCCACCCTTAACCCTGTTCTGAACACCTCCAAAACAAAGGTCATGTGGTTTGGTAAGAAGAATGCCCCTCTCCCCACTGATGTGARTACTACCTCTGAGGGTTTAAAACTTGAGGTAGTCACCTCATGCAGGTACTTGGGAGTATGGCTAGACGGTACACTGTCCTTCTCTCAGCACATATCAAAGCTGCAGGCTCAAGTTACATCTAGACTTGGTTTCCTCTATCGTAATCGCTCCTCTTTCTACCAAACTAACCCTGATTCAGATGACCATCCTACCCATGCTAGATTATGGAGAAGTAATTTATAGATCGTCAGGTAAGGGTGCTCCCGAGCGGCTAGATGTTCTTTACCATCCGACTGTCAGATTTACCACCAATGCTCCTTACAGGACACATCACTGCACTCTATACTCTGTAAACTGGTCATCTCTGTATACCCGTCGCAATACCCACTGGTTGATGCTTATTTATAAAACCTTCTGAGGCCTCACTCCCCCTATCTGAGATATCTACTGCAGCCCTCATCCTCCACATACAACACCCGTTCTGCCAGTCACATTCTGTTAAAGGTCCCCAAAGCACACACATCCCTGGGTCGCTCCTCTTTTCAGTTCACTGCAGCTAGCGACTGTAATGAGCTGCAACAAACACTCAAACTGGACAGTTTTATCTCAATCTCTTATTCAAAGACTCAATCATGGACACTCTGACTGACAGTTGTGGCTGCTTTGTGTGATGTATTGTTGTCTCTACCTTCTTGCCCTTTGTGCTGTTGTCTGTGCCGGAATAATGTCTTGTACGGCACCGTTTCTGGTGCTGGCAACCATGTGTTGCACATGTTGTTTGTCGATGATTGTGTTGAACACCGATGTCTTGTTGTCATGTTGTGTCTGCTACCATGTTGTTGTCATGTTGTGATTGCCTAGCGATGTTGTGAGGTCTATGCTGTGTGGTTCTACGCATGATGTGTCATGTTGTGTTGGCGTGAAACATGTTGTTTGTCAATGTTGTGGAAGTTGCTACCGATATTGTTGTCACATTTTGTGTTGCTAACGTTGCTGTGTGTGTCAATGTGTTGCTACGCATTTGTTTGCATGTGTTGTTTGCAGAACAATGTTTGTTGTGTCATGTTGTTGAACTACTATTGTGTTGTCATGTTGTGTTCTGCTACCAGTTGTTTGTCAATTGTTGCGAGCCTTGCTATGTTGTCGTCTTAGGTCTCCGTCTTGTCGTGACTGTGTGTTTTGTCCTATATTTTATAATCCCAAGCCCCGTCCACGCAGGAGGCCTTTTGTCCTATTGGTGAGCCGTCATCTGTAATGTAGAAGCATGTTTGTTCTTAAATGCGACTTGCCGAGGTAAAGTAAAGTCAAATATAAATAACTGTCCAATGGCATAGGGATTGGACGCCAAGAGACCAGCACAATACAGACAAGCGACCCACGGCTAAGTCTGGTGCACTCTCTCTGTCCATCCGCAGTTGAGAGCTACTCACCGTCGTCAACAGATCAAAGGACGCAGGCTAAATCTCTGATGCATCTCCCTCGCGCCCCAGTTCAACTCTCATCTTCAAAACAGAAATCAGGAACCAGGCCTAACTCTGTGCATCTCTCTCTCAGGTTTCAGCACTCCTCACCTCTCAAACTTGGCGAGTACGTCAGCGACGATACTCTGCCTCCACACCCGGTCCTGTTGTGTTGTTGTGTTCAAACAGGGCAAACATGTTTCTACTGTCCTCCATGGCCAGGCCCTCGGATCAACTTCTCCACCACCTGGGGACAGGCAGGACAGAGGGACATTAACACATCTGACTAAATCTAACCACCTGGACATAGGCAGGACGGAGGGACATTAACACAGCCTGGAGAAAATGGATGTACCAATGAAGGATTGCCCCAGGCAGAAATTACTGTTATTTTTACAGCTGCTACTCATTGTGGATAACATATTTTTTTTACCTCTCCAGCGGTGGTGTGTGAGCTGATGTAAAACCTTAGACTGTTTAGATGTGGGACAGAGCATCGTATGTAGAAGACACCCCATAGAGGGACATAGAGGACACCCCATAGAGGGATATAGAGCATCGTATGTAGAGGACACCCCATAGAGGGACATTGAGCATCGTATGTAGAGGACACCCCATAGAGGGACATTGAGCACTCGTTATGTAGAGGACAACCATAGAGGGACATTGAGCATCGTATGTAGAGGACACCCCATAGGGGACATTGAGCATCGTATGTAGGGACACCCATACAGGACACTGAGCATCGTATGTAAGGACACCCATAGAGGGACATTGACATTGTATGTAGAGGACACCATAAGGACAAAGAGGAGCATTGAGCATCGTATGTAGAGGACACCCCATAGAGGGACATTGAGCATGGTATGTAGAGGACACCCCATAGAGGACATTGAGCATCGTATGTAGAGGACACCCCATAGAGGGACATTGAGGCATCGTATGTAGAGGACACCCCATAGAGGGACATAGAGGGACATTGAATGCATCGTATGTAGAGGACACCCCATAGAGGGACATTGAGCATCGTATGTAGAGGACACCCCATAGAGGGACATTGAGCATCGTATGTACGAGGACACCCCATAGAGGGATATAGAGGACACCCCATAGAGGACAAGAGGACATGAGCATCTATGTAGAGGACACCCCATGAGGGACATAGAGCATCGTTATCGTAGAGGACCACCCCATAGAGGGACATTGAGCATCGTATGTAGAGGACACCCCATAGAGGGACATTGAGCATCGTATGTAGAGGACACCCCATAGAGGGATATAGAGGACACCCCATAGAGGGACATAGAGGACACCCCATAGAGGGACATAGAGGACACCCCATAGAGGGATATAGAGCATTGTATGTAGAGGACACCCCATACACACCTGTTAATTGGAATGCATTCCAGGTGACAACCTCATGAAGCTGGTTGAGAGAATGCAAAGCGTTTGCAAAGCTGTCATCACGGCAAAGGGTGGAGTCTTTGAAGAATCTAACACTTTTTTTTGGTTACTACTTGATTCCATAAGTGTTGTTTTGTCTTTACTATTATTCTACAATGTAGAAAATAGTACAAATAAAGAAAAACCCTTGAATGAGTAGGTGTGTCCAATATTTTGGCTGGTACTGTGTACGTTGTCTTAAGGTGGAAGGTGTTACAGGCTTTGTTCTTTTCATTTATTTTTCGAGGTTGGACGTTAGCACGTAGGACGCACCGATTGGTGTCACCTCGTTAGTCTGTATGTTCCACCTGTGCTGGTGTGTCACCTCGTTAGTGGGAAGGGGTTTCACCTGTCCTGGCCCAGGTGTTATTTAAGAGTGTCTGGCCCAGTGCTCCAGTTGTCTTGATAGATGTGGAGGGTTAACTTTAGTTGGCTCTCACTATTTTGGTTTCTAGACAATCTGATTTCCCTGGTTTCGTTTTGCTCCACTTTTAGGTTTGGTGTGGGTTTGAATTTAATTTGCCTCCTCTTGGGAAAATGTAGTGGGTCTCATGGTGGGTGTCTTTTAGGTCCCGGTTGTTGTTGCTAGTCAACTTCCAGTGGACACCCCCATGAGTGTCTTTCAGAACCCCTCCTAAAACCCCACCTGTTTGGTTGTTGTTCAATTACAGTTTTTTTAGTTCCCTCTTCTGTCGGAGCGACAATTTTTGGTTTTCTTGCTGGGGAACGTAACACTAACCTCTCCAGCGGTGGTGTGGGAGTTGATGGAGATCTTGCAGGATCCACCTCCGTGGCAGTAGACCGTAGTAGTCATTTCCTGCCGGGTCAGTAAGGCTACGATCTCCTCCTGAGACGGAACATAGTCCCTGACCMTGGTCCTCTTCAGAGACTCACCTATGAAATGGGCAAACATGTCCACCTCTGTTCCAGGAAACTGCTCCTTCACCCTGGAGACAACAAACAGAGGGTTACTGAGGATGAGCAAATTAACATTACCGATGTCTTACTGTCCAGTTTACTCATCCATACAAATCAATCACAGAAAATATGTCTATTTGTATTAGAAGCTATAGGGAGGGGACACTTTCTGCTTGTGGCTCAAAGCTGAAGTGGTAATTAAAGGGACCATGTGCAAATAAAAACCCAATTTCAGAGAGTGAACTGTTTCCACCAGAGTTAGCTAAACACAGCAAATTTTCATCCACACTCCCTAACTAAATACACAGCAGTATAGTAGGATAACCGATTAAAATACAACAAATGCAGGATTGATCCACACTTTGACCTCCATGGAGCAGGATTTAAAGTCACTAGTGCTTTAATTAAAAAAAGTAGAGAGGAGGGAATTCCATTTCCTGATGCCTGAGGTGGAGAAKGCTGACTGTTCCCGCGTTGAGGAATGACAGTGTCCTCTAGCTTGTGGAGGTCCGGCTGACTCCTCTGTGTTGTTCAGAGCTTAATATGACAAAATCTTTCAGATTATTAAGCTCTGAACAAAACAGAGGTGGGGCTACAACATTATTGATGATCTGAGAAAAAGGAAGTTGTCCAAATTGAACAGATTGTACTTGGTGAGAATATCCCAGTGACAGTATTGGATGTGATTTCCTGTCCAGGATCTTAAGTACTTGTTTACATAGAGATCGAAAGGGTTTAACTGATGTTTAAGTGGCTTGAGACCAGCTGCCGATACAATAGGACAGGTGACAGAAAATCATTGAATGTAAATTAATCTTGGCTGTCTCTGTAGAGAGAGTTCCTGACATAAATCTGTATAAGAAGACTATGCTGTATATTTTGTATGTGTTTTTACAGTTCAAAGTAGGGTCTAGGATAATGCCCAGATATTTAAGTAAACAGCTACCATTTTTCCCCACATTGAGGGTGAGGCAGTAGTGGTTGACACTTTCGACAATGATACCGTTAGTTTGCTTGCCACTTCATCAGCATTTTGTCCATGTGTATAAATAACTGCATCATCCACGGCCTGGTAGAGACTAAATAACAAAGGGCCCAGGATTGACCCCTGTGGTACTCCCATAGTGTGGTCCCTTGGCGATGGTAGGTCACATTGCATCCGGTCAGCCAGATATGATTTGATTAAGACTCAATCCATTTTAAAACAGTTGATGAGATGTTGAAGTTGGACCGCTTGGAGACTAGGACATTGTGGTTAACAGCGTCAAAGGATTTTCTGAAGGAGAACTGCACCTACAACATCCCCTTTGTCCAGCTTGGCCTCGTTCATCTCTAGGAGACGGTAACATACCCTCTCTGTTGAGTGGTTCACCCTAAACCCAAACTGCATTGGTCATCTCTAGGAGATGGTAACATACTGTCTCTGTTGAGTGGTTCACCCTAAACCCAAACCGGCCTCGTTCACCTCTAGGAGATGGTAACATACTGTCTCTGTTTGTTAGGGTTCACCCTAAAACCCCAAACCGGCCGTTCACCTCTCGAATGGTAACATACTGCTCTCTTGAGTGGTTCACCCTAAACCCAAACCGCCGTTTTCCCTCAGGAGATGGAAAGTGACTGTCTTGTTGAGTGGTTCACCCTAAATCCAAACTGCATTGGGTGAAGAAAGCTGCTCATATTCAGCTGTTCCATTAACACTTTCTCTGCAGGAAGATACTGATTGGTCTGTAGTTGCTCACATCAAGATGACAGGGAGGCTGCTGATTGGTCTGCAGTTGACAGACAGGATATGAGTTTATGCACCATTCATTTGTCGTCACTAGGTTAAAAACCGGGTGACAGTCGTTGCAAGTCGGGTCTCTGATGGTAAATTGTTGGCCCAACTCAAACTGAACCAATAGAAAGTGGTGGCGATGACAGAGTTTTGTCTTGGAGACCTTCCATCTACCTTCAGTGGTAGGTCACCATTCTTGACGTGGCCTTTTCTAGTCAGTTTATCAATGTTTTTCCATATGAGCTTGATGCTGCCGTTGACATTCTGCTTACTACGAGCTATAGGGAGGGAACACATTCTGCCTTCTACGTGCTATAGGGAGGGAACACATTCTGCTTTCTAGAAGCTATAGGGAGGGAACACATTCTGCTTACTACGAGCTATAGGGAGGGAACACATTCTGCTTACTACGAGCTATAGGGGGGAACACATTCTGCTCCGCCGCTACCGATAATACGAGCCTTGTTTTAGCTTATGAGGTCCATATTTAAAACAAGCTATAAGGGAGGAACACCATTCTGCTACTACGAGCCTATAGGGAAAAGGGTATGGGGAAGCCAGAACAGACAGGAATCGTATTAAAACACATTGTCCCTCTCCCCTGATAGTTTTCGTATGTATACTACAAAGCTGAATAGGCGATGGAGGGAACCACTTTCTGCTACTACAAAGCCAGGACAATTGTGTTCATCCATGGCCCGATTATAGCTGGAACACGATTCTGCTACCTGTACTATAGGTGCTTGTACTAAGTAAGCAGTAAATAGATGTGTTTTTATCGGGAACACCTCTTCTCCCTTATAGCTGCCTTATACTACAAGCTATAAGGATAGGCAGAAGTATACAACGATTCCTCTCCTCCCCTTATAAGCTTGTTGCTTACTACTGTATAGCGGTAAATATTAAGTAAAAGCAGAGGAGATTTGGGTTTGTAACACTCCCACATATCAATGTCTCTGCTGTTACATTAGTCAGGCAAGAATGTGCGTTCCTCCCTATTAGGCTTCTATTGTCGATAGGGACAGAATGTCGGGGATTTTCACCACTCCCTTATAGCTGTACTGTCAGCAGAATGTGTTCCCCCCCTCCTCTTTACTTAGCTGTAGTCTAGTCTAGAATGTAGTTCCTACAAGCTACCTCCCTTATAGTCTCGTAACGGGAGGGAAACACATTCTGCTTACTACGAGCTATAGGGAAGGGAACACATTCAGTTGCTAGCAGAATGTGTCTTTCCACCTCCATATGAGCTTCTGTGTAGTTGTAGGAGGAAACACATTCTGCTTACCTAAGGTAAGCTAGTCAAGTAAGAGGGAAGGTGAACACCAGTTTTCTGCGTTTTACTCCTACCTCAGCTCATAGGGAATAGCTGGAAACAACCATTCTTGCTGACTACGATGTATAGGGAGTAAGCAGAATGTGTGGTCCCATCACCACCTTCTGATACATGCTTCTCTATGTACAAGACAGAGACTAGTAGCGGTTAGCCCTCCCTATGCGTCGTGAACAAGTAATTACTGAGCTATGGTGTTTGCGCCTACGCCTACATCAGTTTCTACTAAAGGGCACGACTAACATGCAAAGATGTGCGCGGTTCCTCCACAATGGCGTGTTTTGGTGAAGTTAGTGGAAGCGCAATTGATCTCGGTCCTCTCCTTCCACTTCCAGCGTGCTGTCTATTAAGTAGACAAGTAATATGTCATTTCACCATCACCCAGTGAGCTGATATTAATGTAATCTATCAGAATGTCAAGTCCACTCATACCTGGAATATGCCTCTCAATCATGAACAAGGGTTCAATCTTGTAGTGATAAGCTGTTAGTGTCCCTGCTACCCTCATCCTTTAATGTGACAGACTTGTTAACTTATCATGTAGCTAGCAGATAGTGAGTTTGTTCCTCATGCCCTATAGCTATGGGCACCTCCGGGTCCGGCCCGTATCGAGTCAGAACGCGCTCCCTCTCCGCCGCTCTGTCCGTTATACTCGTGTGACGTAAGCTACAGCCAACTACGATCTTCAACTACTAGCCACCTATTAACTAGCAAATATGCTTCGTGCTAGATATGCAGTCAGAAGTGTTCCCTCCCTATAGCTGGTTGTGTCAGGAGGGCTAGATGTGCTCTCCTCATGCTCGGTAGTAAATGAGCCTGTCGTGAGCTAGAGTCTCAGGCAGAATGTGTGTCCCACTTCCCTATCGAGCCTACCACTATATTGGTGAGAGCGAAGAATATTAAGCGTTTCCGCGTTATTCTCTCGCGTATAGATAGCTCGTAAATAAAAGCAGAAGTGTTCCCATCCCTATAATGAAGAACATATGTAAGTAAGAGCAAGCAATGTCAATTACCGGCAATCCCTGATTAGTTCACAGTCGATCAGAATGTTAAACGTGTGCGTTATCCACAGGCACCATACTTAAGTAATAAAATGTGATTAGACAACACTGTGTTGTCACTAGCCTCTCCCTATTAAGGCTATCTTAGCTTTTAGAGTAACGACGATCAAATATCGTCTCCCCTACTATAGCTTGTAGTAGCAGATATGTACTACCCTACTCAGCGTATAGCTTCTGTATATTATAGATTAGCTGAGAATTAAAGTCTCTACCTCGTCTCTCCCTAGCCTATTATAGCTGAAATCTAGTATGTTATAGCAGGAATGTAACATGTAAACCACTGTGTACTGAATCTTATAGAATCGATTTAATAAATGTAAAACCACTGTGTACTAGCTATAGGAATCTTATTTAATAATATTTGTCCCTTACCACACATACATTATGTTCTGTACTAGCTATAGGAATCGTCAGTCTGTCAGAATGTCATGCATTTGCCACTCCCTACCAACCTTGTGTAATAAGCAGATTTTAGACTACGCTACCTCGAACCTCATTAAGCTTTAATAAAATTGTGTAAGTAGAGACCACTGTCTACAGTAAGCAATGATGGTTCGCATCTCCATTTTAAATTAAGCTTTCGTGAGTCAGTGAACAAGAACTGTCTTCCACATCTGCCCGTTACTATAGCTGCGTAGTACAGATGCCGAAGTGTTCCCACTCCTCTTTTAATATCTACATGTTGCAGATAACACAATCCCGATCTCTCTGTTCCCTATAGCTATTCACTTCGTTAAGTGCAAGGAATAGATGTTTCTACACCTCTACCTAATATGAAATCTGGGTATGTAAAGACACGTAGAATGTTAGTTTCGCTCATCTGTCCCACGGATAATAGCATTCTATTTGTAGTAAAGTCAAGTATAATGTTGATACCCTCCCTTGAATCTTACTATGCCTATATAGGCGAGAATGTAGATTCTCACCTCTCCTTAATCAATAGACATCGGTTAAGTAAACGCCACGAACTGTGGTTCCCTCCCTATAGCTCGTAGTAAGCAGATATGTTCCCTCCGCTATAGCTTTTGTGACATAAGGCAGCAATGTGTTCTCACTTGCGCACTCTTAATATGCATAATAAATGTTAAACCACCGTCGTAGTAGCAGAATGTGTTCCCCCCTATAAGCTTTGTAGTAGCGAATGTGTTCCCTGTCTCACCTTGATCAATCTATTAGTGAATCTTAGCGCTAATATAATGTCATTCCATCTTCCCTTGATGCTACTAATTGTGTTTATTATTATGAGAGTGCATATTGCGAGGATGTTTCTTCCGCTCTCCCTCCACTATGAGCTTGTGCGTGGTGGGGGAGTAGCAGAATGTTTCCCTCCCGATAGTTTGTTAGTAAGCAGAGGATTTCCGCGTCCCTATTAGCTCGTGGGGGAGGAGGCAGAAATGTGTGTCCCTCCCTGATAAGCTTGTGAGTAGCGGAGAATGTTGTTCACCTCGTCTCGTCATTAGCCCTATCATCAGTAAGCCCTTAATATGTGATCCACGATCTCCTGAGCGAGACATCGATACTAGAGCAGAATGTGTTCCTCCCTATAGCTGCGTAGTAAGCAGAATGTTTCCCTCCCATAAGGCTTGTAGTAAGCAGCAATGTGTTGCACCTCCGCGTATAGCTCGTAGTAGCTAGAATGTGTTCCCTCCCATAGCTTGTAAGTAAGCAGATAATCCGTGTTCTCCTCCCATCAGTAGCTGTGTAGTAGAGCAGATGTGTTCCACATACCTATAGCTTTAGTAGTGAGCCAGATGTAGTTCCATCTCCCTTTATGATAAAGTTCCTAAGCTTGTAGTAAGCAGAATGTGTTCCTCCCTATAGCTGTGTAGTAAGTCAGGTAATCGTCGCCTTCCCTCCTATAACTGTTGTAAGATATGGAAAGCGGAGAATTGTTCCTCCCTATAGCTTGTAGTAAGCAGGAATTTATTTCCCTATCCTTCTATCAGCTAGAATGTGTTACCGTGCATGTAGCTCCTCTCTCCCGATATGTTCACGCAGCGAATGTGTTCCGCTCCGCTATAGGCTTGTAGTAGCAGAATGTGTTCCTCCCTATAGCTCGTAGTAGCAGAAGCTGTGTTCGCCTTACCCTATAGCTTGTAAAGTAGCAGAATTGTGTTCCTCCTATAGCTTGTAGTAGCAGATGTGTCCCCTCCCTATAAGGCTTTAGTACAATGTGTAGCCTCTTAGTCTCAGCTCATAGCTATGGTGTTCCCTCGCCTACAGCTTCGTAAGTAAGCAGAATGTGTTCCCTCCGCTATACTCGTAGTAACAAGAATGTGTTCCCTCCCGTATAGCTTGTGAGTAAGCAGGTGGAATGTGTTCCCTCCCTGTATAGCTCCGTAAATAGCAGAATGTGTTTCTCCCTATAGCTTGTTGTAGCAGCAACTGCTGTTCTCCTTCCCTATAGCTTGTATAGCGATGTCCCGCCTAGCTTATAATGAATGTGTTCCTCCTATAGCTTGAGTAAGCAGAATGTGTTCCCTCCTATAAGGCTCGTAGCTAGCAGAATGTGTTCCCTCCCTTATAGCTCTCGTAGGTAGCAGGAATGTGTTCCCTCCCTATTAGCTTTGGTGTAGCAGAATGTGTTCCCTCCTATAGCATTAATACTTAGTAAGCAGAATGTGTTTTCCCTACCCGTATAAGGAATGTGTCTCCTATAGCTCGAGAAGCAGAATGTGTTCTCCCTATAGCTTGTAAGTGAGCCTAGCAATTGTTCACGCTCGCTATGAGCATGTATAGTAGCAGATGTGTTTCCCTCCCTAGTAGCTTGTAGTAAGCAGAATGTGTTCCCTTCCGCTATAGCTCTGTAAGTAGCAGAATGTGTTCCCTCACCTATAGTTTAGGCATGTGTTCGTCCTATAGAGTAGTAGCAGAATGTGTTCCTCCTATAGCTCGTTGTAGTAAGCAAATGTGTTCCCTCCCTATTAGCTTTACGTCTCATCAAAATGAATGTGTTCTCCCGTATAGCTTGTAGTAAGCTGAGAATCGTTGTTCCCTCCCTATAGCTCGTATAGTAGGCCAGAAATGTGTTCCCTCCCTATAGCTTCTGTCAGCAGGAATGTGTTCCCTCCCCTAAGCTTTAGTCAGTACAGAAATGATTGTATCCACATCACTCACCACTAGCTCTTTTTAAAGTGGAACTGAGTAGACAGAATGTGTTTCCCTCCCTATAGCTCGAGCTAGCAGAATGTGTTCCTCCCTATAGCTTGTGAGTAGGAAATAAAGCAGAAATGGTGTTTACCCCCCCTATTAGTCTTCATAGTAAACAGAAGTGTTCCGCTCCCGTATAGCTCGTAGTAAGCAGAATGTTTCCCTCCCGTATTAGCTTGTACAAATACAACCTCCACTTACAGTGATGTACAGTATGGCGAGGGATGTCATGTGCCCTCCCTAGTGAGCTACGTTAGTAAGGCAGAATATGTTCAGCCTCTACCTCCCTCTTTAGATTGAGAACTTCAGAATGTGTTTCCCTTCCCTATAGGCTCGTAGTAGCAGATGTGTTCCCGCCGTTAACAGCGGCTAGAGTAAGCAGCA
>NW_019943896.1:0-11532 GCF_002910315.2 Salvelinus sp. IW2-2015
CCAGATTCATTACACTGTAGTTCTAGAAGGGACAGTATCCACTGTAGTCTAGAAGGGCAGACACAGTATTATCAGTACACTGTAGTCTAGAAGGGACAGTATTCAGACACTGGTAGTCTAGAAGGGACAGTATTCAGTACACTGTAGTCTAGAAGGGACAGTATTTACTGTAGCATGAAGGGACAGTATTCATTACACTGTAGTCTAGAAGGGACAGTATCATTACACTTTAGTCTAGAAGGGACAGTATTCAACACTGTAGTCTAGAAGGGGACAGTATTCAGGGACACTGTAGTCTAGAAGGACAGTATTCAGAACACTATAGTCTAGAGGGACAGTATTCAGTACACTTAGTCTAGAAGGGACAGTATTCAATACACTGTAGTCTAGAAGGGACAGTATTCAGAACACTGTAGTCTAGAAAGGGACAGTATCAGTACACTGTAGTCTAGAAGGACAGTATTCAGACACTGTAGTCTAGAAGGGACAGTATTCATGACACTGTAGTCTAGAAGGACAGTTATTCATTGACACTGTAGTCTAGAAGGACAGTATTCAGTACACTGTAGTCTAGAAGGGACAGTATTCAGAACACTTAATAGTCTAGAAGGGACAGTATTCAGAACTCTGTAGTCTAGAAGGGAGTTTCAGAACACTGTAGTCTAGAAGGGACAGTATTCACGAACACTGTAGTCTAGAAGGGACAGTATTCAGAACACTGTAGTCTAGAAGGGACAGTATTCAGTACACTGTAGTCTAGAAGGGACAGTATTCAATCACCATCGTCTAGAAGAGGGCAGTATTCAGAACACTGTAGTCTAGAAGGGACAGTATTCAGACACTGTATCTAGAAGGGACAGTATTCAAACACTGTAGTCTAGAAGGGACAGTATTCAGAACACTGTAGTCTAGAAGCGGGACAGTATTCAGTAACAGCTAGAAGGGAAGTATTCAGAAAACTTAGTCTAGAAGGACAGTATTCATTACCACTGTAGTCTAGAAGGGGACAGTATTCAGACACTGTAGTCTAGAAGGGACAGTATTCAGACACTGTAGTCTAGAAGGGACAGTATTCAGACACTACTTAGTCTAGAAGGGACAGTATTCAGTACACTATAGTCTAGAAAGGGACAGATTGATTACACTGTAGTCTAGAAGGGACAGTATTCAGGACACTGTAGGTCTAGAAGGACAGTATTCAGACACTGTAGTCTAGAAGGGACAGTATTCAGAACACTATAGTCTAGAAGGGACAGTATTCAGTACACTGTTCTAGAAGGGACACAGTAATGTACAGTTTCACACATAGTCTAGGAAGGGACAGTTATTCAGTCACCATAGTCTAGAAGGGACAGTATCAGAACACTTAGTCTAGAAGGGACAGTATTCAGTTACACTGTAGTCTAGCAAGGACAGTAATTCAGTAAACACTGTAGTCTAGAAGGGACAGTATTCATACACTGTAGTTTTAAAGGGACAGTATTCAGAACACTGTAGTCTAGAAGGGACAGTATTCAGTTACCACTGTAGTCTAGAAAGGCGACAGTATTCAGGACACTTGTAGTCTAAAGGGACAGTATTCATTACACTGTAGTCTAGAAGGGACAGTATTCATACACTGTAGTCTGAAGGGGACCAGTATCATTACACTTAGTCTAGAAGGGACATATCAGTACACTGTAGTCTAGAAGGGACAGTATTCAGTACACTGTAGTTTAGAAGGGACAGTATTCAAGTTCACATAGTCTTAGAAGGCGCAGTAATTCAGACACACTTGTAGTCTAAAGGACCAGTATTCAGAACACTTAGTCTAGAAGGGACAGTATTGTTCAGACACTGTAGTCTAGAAGGGACAGTAATTCAGAACACTGATAGCTAGAAGGGACAGTATTCAGACACTTGTAGGTCTAGAAGGACCAGTATTCAAGCACTGTAGTCTAGAAGGGACCGTATTCAGACACTGTAGTCTTAGAAGGGACAGTATTCAGAAACACTGTAGTCTAGAAGGGACAGTACTTCAGATACACTGTAGTCTAGAAGGGACAGTATTTCAGAACCACTTGTAGTCTAGAAAGGACAGTATTCAGAACACTGTAGTCAGAAGGACAGTATTCATTCACTGTAGTCTAGAAGGGACAGTATTCACGAACCCACTATAGTCTAGAAGGGACAGTATTTCAGAACACTATAGTCTAGAAGGGACAGTATTCAGAACACTTGTAGTCTTAGTCGAAGGGACATTATTCAGAACAAACTGTAGTCTAGAAGGGACTAGTATTCAGGACTACTACACTGTAGTCTAGAAAGGGACAGTATTCATTACACTGTAGTCTAGAAGGGACAGTATTCAGAACACTGTAGTCTAGAAGGGACAGTATTCAGTACACTGTAGTCTAGAAAGGACAGTATTCAGTACACTGTAGTCTAGAAGGGACAGTATTCAGTACACTATAGTGTACTTTCTGAAGGCACTGTACATCATATGAAGAAGCAGGTTTCAGTATAGTATAGTAAGCATCGCTATTGAATAATCGGGCCCTTTTGAGGACCTCTATTCTGAACAGGAAGGGGTTGTGTGATGAAGCAGTAATTCAACGGGGTCTGGTACTATGTATGCACCTCCGGTTGATGATGATCGATAGTCATGACATCCACACCTGTCACTCTGAGGTATTGCTCAGCAAAAAACGGACTGAAATACTCTCGCTGAAACTCCAATCATTCCCCAGCCTCCTTCTGATTGCTAACAGCCAACAGAGAGAAGAAACAGTCCGACATGGTGTTGCTAGGAGACGTGAGCTGCCTCCCAAACGGCACCCCATTCACTAGGGGCCCTGGTCAAGCCTAGTGCACGACACAGGTAATAGGGTACCATTTGGGATGCAGGATACGAGAGTGGGTCTGCATTGAGCAGTAGTTTGTATTAAGCAGGTAGGTATAGATGTATAAAATATCTAATTTCAGTTCTAGTCGTGATTCTGTGGGTGTGTCAGCGGTTTGAGGGGCTTATCGACTGCCTGTCTTTGTCAAACGTCTAAATCCCATTACGGCAGAGTCAATCATGTTTCACTGTAAATACTACATGCAGAGGCAGTGGTCCATGGACATTACATGACATGCTCTTTCATACAACCCACTCTCCTGATGTGTGTTTGTGGTTATTCTACAATGTATTTGTCTCCTAGCGGCAGGTGGATTAATCTGCCTGTCTTCGCTTGAGCAAGGCAGTCAACCCCCAATAACAACTGTTCCCCGGGCGCTGATGACGTGGATTAAGGCAGCTCCCCCGCACCTCTCTGAGTCAGAGGGTTTGGGATAATTGAGGAAAATAGATTTTGTTTGAACTGACTAGGTTTTTACTTTTTTCCCCTTTTTGATAAATACTTTGGCTTCAGAACTACACTGGAAGTGTAGCGTGTTTAGCGTTTTTTGCGTTTTTAGCGTGTTTAGCGTCCTAGCACGTCTACGCTCCATGCATGTTGTTTATAGCCTCTCCCAAGCATGGTCATACCTCATCATGTTGCTTTGTAGGACGCTCCAGCACGTCTACCTCATCATTGTTGTTATAGCGCTCTCCCAGCATGTCTACCTCATCATGGTTGTTCAGAGCCTCTGCCCAACATGTCTACCTCATCATGTTGGTTATAGCGCTTCTCCCAGCAACGTCTACCCTCATCATGTTGGTTTATAAGCCTCTCCCAGCATGTCTTACCTCATCATGGTTGTTTAGCCGCTCCACACCGTCACCTCATCATGTTGTTATAGCCTCTCCCAGCATGTATCTACCTCATCATGCTTGTTTAGAGCCTCTCCCACCATGTCTACCTCATCAATGTTGTTCATGAGCCTCTGCCAGCATGTCTACCTCATCATTGTTGTGTATAGCCTCTGGCCCAGCATGTACTACCTCATCATGTTGTTTGTAGCCTCTCCCAGCACGGTCGTACCTCGATCATTGTTGTTGTGTAGCCTCTCCCAGGCATGCTCTACCTCATCATGCTGTTATACCTGCTGCCCACCATGTCTAACCTCATCACTGTTGTTTATAGCCTCTTCCCAGCATGTCTTAATCCCCATCATTGTGTTTACCTCAGCCTCTCCCAGCATGTCTACCTCATTTTCATGTTGTTTAATCAGCCTCTCCCAGCATGTTCTACCTCTTCATGTTGTTTTATGCCTCTCCCAGCATTGCTACCTCATCATGTTGTTTAAGACTCCTCCCATCACGTCTCTACCTCATCATGTTGTGGAAGCCTCTCCTAGGCACGTCTACCTCATCATTTGTTATAGTTCCTCTCCCAGGCATGTCTTACCTCTCATGTTGTTTGTAGGACTCTCAACAGGCGACGTTCTACCTCATCATGTGTTATAGCCTCCCCCAGCATGTCTACGCTCCATCATGGTTGTTGTTATGCCGTCTCCCAGCATGGGCATACCCTCAATCATGTTGTTTATAGGCTGTCTCCCAGCATGGTCTTACCCCATTCATGGGGTGTAGCAGGCCTCGCCCAGGATGTGCTACCTCATTCATGGTTGTTTACGACGCTCTCCCATCAGCTGTGGTACCATCATGGTTGATTCATAGGCCTCTCCCCAGCAATTCTACCTGCAGTCATTGTTGTTGGGGGGGGGTATTAGCCTCTCCCAGCACGTCGGGGTGGATACGCTCGATCATGTTGATTGTATAGACCGTCTCTAAGCGACAGGGTAGCAGGCGCTCAGGCAGGGTAATGTGTATAGCCTCTCCCAGCAATGCTACGCTCATCATGTTGTTATAGCCAGTACCCTTCTCCCAGCATATCGTAACACTCATAATATAGTTTATGAGCCTTCTGCCAGCATGTCTACCTCATCATGCTGTTTATAGGCCTCTGCTCCAACCATGTGTCTACCTTTCACTCATGTTGTTTATAGCCTCTCCCGGCATGTCTACGCTCATCATGTTGGTGTAGGAGCGGCGGGGCTCCGAGGGCGATGGGGGGGGCTACGGGGCTCATCATGTTGTAGAGCGCGCGGGTCTCCCGCCATGTCTACGGCGTGCGAGGTCCATGGTGGGGTGAGGCAGCGGCGTCTCCCAGCATGTCTACCTTATCATGTTGTGTACAAGCGCTCTCCCAGCATTGTCTACCCCATCATGTGTTTATAGCCTCGCCCAGGGCAGCTTAGGCGCGCCGAGCAGTGTTTGTTTACAGCCTCTCCATCAGTCTACGCGTCATCATGTTGGTTTACAGCGCTCGTGCCCAGCATGTCTACCCTCATCATGGTGTTGGTAAGCCTCTCCCAGCATGGGTCAGACGGCTTCATCATGTGTGTAGTGAGGCCTCTCCCGACAGCGTGCGTGGGGTGAGGCCTCATCATGTTGTTGTAGCCGTCTGCCCAGCATGTCTACCTATCGATGTGTTTGTAGACGCTCCCAGCACATCTACCCTCATCATGTTGTTTATATAGCCTCTCCCAGCATGTCTACCTCATCATGGTTGTTGCCATAGCCTCTCCTCTGCATGGCTACCTCCCATCTTGTCAATTTATTAGGCCTCTCCTAGCGATTGTTCGACCTCACTTCATGTATGTTTATAGCCTCTCCCAGCATTGATCTACCTCATGCGATGTTGTTTATAGACTCTCCCAGCACGTTCTAGCGCCGGAGGGTTCATGTTGTGGATAGCCTCTCCCAGCACGTCTACTCTCATCATGTTGTTTAGAGCCTCCCCCAGCATTTCTACCTCTTATCATGTTGTTGTATAGCCTCCCCCAGCATGTCTACCTTCATCATTGTTTAATAGCCTCCCCCCAGCATCTACGCTCCATTCATTGTTGTTTAGAGCCTCCCCCCAGCATTGGCTACCTCATCATGTTGTTTGTATTAGCCTCCCCCAGCATGCTACCTCATTTCATTTTGTTTATAATCTCTCCCAGCATGTCTTACCTCATCATGTTGTTTATAGGACTCTCCCCAGCATGTGTTCTCTCATCATGTTGTTTACAAGCCTCTCCAAGCATGTCGACCTCATCATTTGTTTACAGCCTCTTGCCCAGCATGTCTATCCTAATCATGTTGTTTACAGCCTCGTCCAGCATGGCTACCTCAGTCCTTGTCGTTGATTTAGCCTCCTGCCTAGCATGTCGACCCTCATCATGGTTGTTTCATAGGCCTCTCCAGCATGGCTACTCATCATGTTGTTTATAGACTCTCCCAGCACGTTCTACCTCATCATGTGGTTTATAGACTCCCCAGCAGTGTCTACCTCATCCATGTTGTTTATAGCGCTCCCCCAGCATGTCTAGCCTCATTCATGTTGTTTATAGATCTCTTCCAGCAGTGGTCTACGCTGCATCATAGTGTTATATAGCCTCGTCCCAGCATGTCGTACCTCGAGCATGTGTTACAAGCCTCTCCCAGCAGTCGTACCTCAATCATGTTGTTATATAGCCTCTCCAGAGCATGTCAAACCTCATCCATGTTGTTTACAGCCTCTCCCAATATGTCAACCTCATCATGTTGTTTATAGCCTATCCCAGCATTGTCTACCTCATCATGTTGTTTATAGCCTCTCCCAGCATGTCTTACCTCATCAGTTTTTTAAAGGCCTCTCCCAGCAGGTCTACCTCAGTCAGTGGTTGTTTGTAGCGCTCTCCCAGCATGTCTACCCCATCAGTTGTTTATAGCCTTCTCCCAGCATGTCTGACCTCATCATGTTGATTTATAGCGTTTCCCAGCATGTCTACCATCATCGAATGTTGTTTATAGCCTCTCCCAGCATGTCTACCTCATCATGTTGTTTGTAGCCTCCCCAGCATGGTCTACGCTCATCATGTTGTTTACAGCCTCTCCCAGCATGTTTACCTTTCATCATGTTGGTTTATAGCCTCTCCAGCATGTTCTTACCTCATCATGTTTGTTTATAGCCTCTCCCTAGCATGGCTACCTCAATCATGTTGGTTTGACATAGCCTCTCCCAGCATGTCTTACCTCAGTCATGTTTGTTTATAGCCTCTCCAGCACGTCTACTCATCATGTGGTTGATAGCCTCTCGCCAGCATGATCTACCTCATCATGCTGTTTGATAAGCCTCTCCCACATGTGCTACCTCATCATGTTGTTCATAGCCTCTCCCAGCATGTCTACCTCATCATGTTTGGTTATAGCCTCTCCCAGCATGTCTACCTCATCTGTTGTTTGTAGGCCTCTCCAGCACGTCTACCTCATCATGTGTTTGTAGCCTCTCCCCAGCGATGTCTACCTCATCATGGGATGTTTATAGGCCTCTCCCACCATGTCATTACCCTGCATTCCATGTTGTTATGATAGGCCGCTCCCAGCATTGGTCTACCCATTCATGTTGTTGTTACAGCCTCTCCCAGGCATGTTCTACCTCATCATGTTGTTACAGCCTCTGGGCCCGGAGGCATGTGCTACCTCATCATGTTTGTTATAGCCTTCTCCAGCATGTCTACCTTCATCATGTTGTTTATAGGACTCTCCCAGCACGTCTACCTCATCATGTTGTTGGAATAGGCCTCTCCTAGCACGTCTACCTCATCATGTTGTTTATAGCCTTCTGCCCAGGGCATGTGTCTCACCTCATCATGTTGTTTGTAGACTCTCCAGCACGTCTACTCATCAGGTTGTTTATAGCCTCCCCAGCATGTCTACCTCATCATGTTGTTTATAGCCGTTCCCAGCATGTCTACCCCATCATGTTGTTGTATAGCCTCTCCCGAGCACTGTCTACCCCATCATGTTGTTTTACAGCCTCTCCCATCATGGTCTACCTCATGCATGTTGTGTAACAGCACTTCTCCCAGCATGTCTAACGGCTCGATCATGTTGTTTGGGGATAGCCTTCCCGAGCATTTGGTCAACCCTCATCTGTTGTTATAGCCTCTCCCAGCACGTCTACCTCATTCATGTTGTTTGTAGCCTCTCCCAGCATGTCTACCTCGTCATGTTGTTTGTAGACTCTCCCAGCACATCTAACCTCATCATGTTGTTTATAGCCTCTCCCAGCATGTTCTAGCCCTCATCATGTTTTTCATAGCCGTCTCCCAGCATGTCTACCTCATCTGGTCATTGTATAGCCTCTCCTAGCGATGTCTACCTCATGCATGTTGTTTATAGCCTCTGCCCAGCATTGTCTACCTCATCATGTTGGTTTAGCAGACTCTCCCAGCACGTCTACCTCATCATGTTGTGGATAAGGCCTTCCTCCCAGCACGTCGACGCTTCATCATGTTGTTTAGTAGCCGCCCCAGCATTTCTACCTCATCATGTTGTTTATAGCCTCCCCCAGGCATGTGACCGCCTTCATCATTGTTGTTTATAGCCTCCCCCACCATTTCTACCTCAGTCATGTTGGTTTATAGCCTCCCCCAGCATGTCTACCTCATCATGGTTGTTTATAGGCCGCTCCCAGCATTTCACCCCGGCCCGATCATCATGTTGTTTATAGCCTCCCCAGGCATGTCTACCTTCAGTCAGTGTTGTTTTATAATCTCTCCCAGCATGTCTACGCTCATGCATGTTGTTATAGACTCCTCCCAGCATGCTCTACCTCAGTCATGTTGTTTACAGGCCTACTCCCAGCAATGGTCTACCTCATCATGTTGTTTAACAGCCGCTCCCAGCGATGCTCTACCTCATCTTAGTCGTTTATAGCCTCTCCCTAGCATTTGTTACCTCATCATGTTGTTATAGCCTCTCCCCCAGCATGTCTACCTCATCATGTGTTATTAGGACATCTGTCCCAGCACGTCGTTACCTCATCATGTGTGTTTAAGACTCCCCCAGCATGTCTACTCATCATAGTTTTTATAGCCGTCGCCCCAGCATGTCTACCTCATTCATGTTGTTTATAATCTCTCCCCCAGCATGTCTACCTCATACATGTTGTTTATAGCCTTCTCCCAGCCATGTCTACCTCCATCATGTTGTTTACGAGCCTCTCCCAGGCATGTCTTACCTCATCATGTTGTTATATAGCCTCCTCCCAGCATGTCAACCTCATCATGTTTGTTTACAGCCGTCTCCCAATATGTCAACCTCGATCATTGTTGTTTGATAGCCGAAAGAATATCCCAGCATGTCTACCTCATCATGTTGTTTATAGCCTCTACCCAGCATTGTCTACCGTCATCATGTGTTTAAAAGCCTCTACCAGCATGTCTACGCTCATCATGTGTTTGTAGGACTCTTCCCAGGCATCAAGTCTACCCCATCATGTTGTTTATAGCCTCTCCCAGCATTGTCACCTCATCATGGTTGTTTATAGCCCTTTCCCAGCATGTCTACCTCATCATGTTGTTTTATAGCCGCTCCCAGCATGTCTACCTCATCAGGGTTGTTGAGCCTCTCCCAGCATGTCTACTCTCATCATGTTGTTTACAAGGCCTCTCCCAGCATGTCTACTTCATCATGTTGTTTATAGGGCTCTCCCAGGCATGTTCTACCTCATCATGTTGTTTATAGCCTCTCCCAGCATGTCTACCTCATTCATGTTTGTTTACAGGGCCTCTCCCCGAGCATGTCTACCTCATCATGGTTGTTTTATAGGCCTCTCCCAGCATTGTCTACCTCATCATGTTGTTTATAGCCTCTGCCAGCATGTCAAACGCTGCATCGATGTATGTTTATAAGCCGTCTCCCAGCATGATTCTACCTTCATCATTTGTTTGGAAGCCTTCTCCAAGCATGTCTACCCTCATCATGTTGTTTGTAGACTCTCCCAGCACGTCTGACGCTCATCATGTGTTGGTAGACTCTCCCACCATGTCTACCTCATCATGTTGTTGTATAGGCCTCTCCCAGCATGTCTACCTCATCATGTTGTTCATTAGCCTCTTCCCAGCATGTCTACCTCATGACATGTTGTTTGAGGTAGCCTCTACACCAGCATGGTCTACCTCATGCGATGTTGTTTATAGACTCCCCAGCACGGTCTGACCTCATCATTGTGGTGTGGATAGCCTCTACCCGAGCATGTCTACCTCATCATGGTGTTTACAGCCTCTCCCAGCATGTCTACCTCGATCATGGTTGTTTATACCTCGTTTCCCAGCGATGTCTACCTCAGCTTGTCGTTTTATAGCCTCTCCTAGCATGTCTACCTCATCATGGTGTTTGTAGCCTCTCCCAGCATTCTACCTTCAATCATGTGTGTGTTGATGGCTCTCCCAGCATGTCTACTCTAACTCCATTATGTTGTTTGGTAGACTCTCCCCCAGCCCATGTCTCCCTACCTCGACAATGATGTTACACGCCTCTCCCAGCATGGGTTCCTGGACCTCAGTATGGTTGTTGTGATAGCCTCGTCGCCAGACAGTCTACCTCATCATGGTGGTTATATCTAAGCCTCTCCCAAGCGATGTCTACACCTCATACATGTGTTGTACAGCGCCTCCCAGCTAAGATGTCAACACTCATGATCATGTTGTTTATAGCCTCTCCCAGCATGTCTACCTCATCATTTGTTATAGCCTCTCCCAGCATGTCTACCTCGATACATGGTTGTTTATAGCCTCTCCAGCATGTCTACCTCATCATGTTGTTACAGCCTGCGGCCCAGCATGTCTACCTCATCAGTGTTGTGTTATATCCTCTCCCAGCATGGTCTACCTCATCATGATTGTTTATAGGCCTCTCCCCAGCATGTCTACGCGCTCATCATGTTGTTTACCAGCCTCTCCCAGCATGGGAGGGTGCTACCTCATCATGTTGTTTATAGCTCTCCCAGCATGTCTACCTGCCGAGTGTGTGAGTGTTTGTTATAGCCTCTCCCAGGCATGTCTACCTCATCATGTTGTTATAAGCCCTCGCAAAAGCATGTCTAACCGTATTCGATGTTGGTTACAGCCTCTCCAGCCATGTCTACCTCATCATGTTGTGTTATAGCCTCTCCCAGCATGTCTACCTCATCATCGGTTGTTTACAGCGCTCGTCCCAGCATGTCTACCTCATCAGTGTTGGTTTATAGACTCTGCCCAGCATGTCTACCTCAATCATGTTGTTTATAAGATCTCCCAGCATGGCTACCTCATCATGCTGGTTTACAGCCCTCTCCCAGCACTCTACCTCATGCATGTTGTTTACAGCCATCTCCCAGCATGTCTACCTCATCATGGTGTTTACAGCCTCTCCCAGCATGCTACCTCATCATGTTGTTTATAGCCTCTCCCCAGCATGTCTACCTCGATCATGTTTTTTATAGCCGTCTCCCAGCCATGTCTACACTCATGCATGTTGTTATAGACTCCTCGCCAGCATGTCTACCTCATCATGTTGTTTTATAGACCTCTCCCCAGCATGTCTACCGTCATCATGTGTGTTTATTGACTCTCCCAGCATGTCTACGCTCATCATGTTGTTGCAAGTCGGTTAGGACATTCTACTTTAGTGCTCGGACAACAAGTCATTTTTCCAACAATTGGTTTTACAGGACAGATATCTTCACTATAATTCACTGTGTACAATTTCCAGTGGGTCAGAAAGTTACATACACTAAGTTGACTGGTGGCCTGGTGGAAAGCATTGCGACA
>NW_019943896.1:11557-20924 GCF_002910315.2 Salvelinus sp. IW2-2015
CGTGTTTAGCGTGTTAGCGTGTTTGCGTTTTAGCGTGTTTAGCGTGTTTAGCGCTGTTTAGCAGCTTTTTTAGCGTTTAGCGTTTTAGCGTATGTTTAGCGTGTTTTGCGTGTTTAGCATGTGTAAGCTTGGTTTAGCGTGTTTAGCGTGTTTAGCATTTAGCGTGTATGTAGCGTGTCAACCATGTGGTGGTGAAAGGAAACTCTAAACTCCAACACTGATAGAAACCAACTGTATTGTTTGATTAGACAGATTATGTGTTAAAAAAGGCTGTGGCCTTTAAGTCACCTGTCCAGATGCTTAGGATAACCTCTGTCTGCTTCCTGTGTTACCTGTCCAAATGTAGGATAACCTCTGTCTGCTTCCTGTCTCACCTGTCAATGCTAGGATAACCTCTGTCTGCTTCCTGTCTCACCTGTCCAAATGCTAGGATAACCTCTGTCTGTTCCTGTCCCACCTGTCCAAATGCTTGGATAACATCTGTCTGCTCCTGTCTCACCTGTCAAATGCTAGGATAACCTTCTGTCTGCTTATCCTGTCTAGTCCTGTCCCAAATGCCATAATAACATCTGTCTGCTTCCTGGTTCACCTGTTCAAATGCTAGGATAACATATGCTGCTTCTGCTCACCTGTCAAATGCTAGGAACTATGTCTGCTTCCTGTCTCACCTGTCCAATGCCATAATAACATCTGTCTGCTTCCTGTTCACCTGTCAAATGCTAGGATAACATATGTCTGCTTCCTGTCTCACCTGTCCAAATGCTAGGATAACGTCTGTCTGCTTCCATCCTGTCCTACCTGTCTCCCCACCTGAATTGCAGCCTGCCTCATTCTCACCACTGTCTGTAAAGCAATGTTTACAATTATATGTTTTATATGTATGATATAATATTAAATTGTCTGTATGTCTTTATATTTCACAACATTCTAAGGTCCCACAGGCTGTCCCAACACATAATGACATGAAAACACATTCTTACATCTTTACACATACTTAACAGCCAAACTGACAGCCAATAGGCAGCCATAGACAGCCAATAGACAGCCAATAGACAGCCAATAGACAGCCAATAGACCAGCTAACAGCCAATAGACAGCCAATAGACAGCCATAAACAGCCAATAGACAAGCCAATAGCCAAGCTAACAGCCCCTAACAGCTGGTCTATTGTCCTCCTATCATGCCCCAGTTCAGCTCTCAGACGCAATCTACTCCAACATTTTTTTTAGCCTATAGCCTAGGTGTAGGCTATAGCTAGGTAAGCCTATAGCCTAGTATTTGTCCTACCTAGTGTATTATAGTCCTAACTACTAGTGTATTTGTAGTCCTAACTCCTAGTGTATTTAGTAGTCCTAACCTACTAGTACATTTTAGTTAGTCCTAACTCCTTAGTGTATTTAGTAGTCCTAACTACTAGTAATTTAGTAGTCCTATCTCCTAGTGTATTTAGTAGGCTTATAACCTAGTGTATTTAGTAGGCCTATAGCCTAGTGTATTTAGTAGTCCTAACTCTTAGTGTATTTAGTAGTCCTAACTCCTAGTGTATTTAGTAGGCCTATAACCTTAGTGTATTTAGTAGGCCTATTACCATAGAGTATTTAGTAGCCTAGCTATAAGGCCAGCTAATGGTGTTATTGATTGAAGGCCAAGTTAAATGTTTATTGATTAAAGGCCAAGTTAAAGGTTATCACTGTATTAAAGGCCAAGTTAAATGTGTATTGATTAAGGCCTTGTTATTGATTAAAGGCAAGTTAAATTGTTATTGATTACAAGTGCCAAGTAAATGTGTTATTGATTAAAGGCAAGTTAAGTGTTATTGATTAAAGGCCAAGTTAAAGGTGTTATGATTAAAGGCCAAGCTAAAAGGTGTTTTGATTAAAGGCCAAGTTAAAGGTGTTATTGATTAAAGGCCAAGTTAAAGGTTGATAAGAAGATAAATGTCATTGATTAAAGTCCAAGCTAAATGTTGTCATTGATTAAAGACCAAGTTAAAATGTGTCATTTGCTTAAGGCCAACTAAAGGATGTTATTGATATTAAAGGCAAGTTTAAGGTGTTATTGATTAAATGCCAAGTTAAAGGTGTAATTCCAGAAAAGTAGGTCATGGCTTTAGAAGCTTCTGATACGCTATTTGACATAATTTGAGTCAATTGGAGGTGTACCTGTGGATGTATTTCAATGCCTACCTTCAAACTCAATACCTCTTTGCTTGACATCATGGGAAAATCTAAAGAAATCAGCCAAATCCTCAGGAAAAAAAATTGTAGACCTACTTTGGTGCAAAAAGTGCAAATATACCCCAGAACAACAGTGAAKGAGCKTGTGAAGATGCTGGAGGAAACAGGTACAAAAATATCTATATCCACAGTAAAACGAGTTCAATATCGACATAACCTGAAAGGCCGCTCAGCAAGGAAGAAGCCACTGCTCCAAACCGCCATAAAAAAGCCAGACTACGGTTTGCAACTACATACGGGGACAAAGTTCGTACTTTTTGGAGAAATGTCCTCTGGTCTGACGAAACAAAAATAGAACTGTTTGGCCCTAATGACCATCGTTATGTTTGGAGGAAGAAGGGGGAGTCTTGCAATCCGAAGAACACCATCCCAACGTGAAGCACGGGGGTGGCAGCATCATGTTGTGGGGGTGCTTTGCTGCAGGAGGGACTGGTGAACTTCACAAAATACATGGCATCATGAGAAAGGAAAGTTGACGTGTATATATTGAAGCAACATCTCAAGACATTAGTCAGGAAGTTAAATCTTGGTCGCAAATGGGTCTTCCAAATGACCCCAAGCATACTTCCAAAGTTGTGGCAAAATGGCTAAAGGACAACAAAGTCAAGGTATTGGAGTGGCCATCACAAAGCCCTGACCTCAATACTATAGAAAATATGTGGGCAGAACTGAAAAAGCATGAGCAAGCAAGGAGGCCTAAAAACCTGACTCAGTTACACCAGCTCTGTCAGGAGGAATGGGCCAATGGGCCATTGTGGGAAGCTTGTGGAAGGCTACCCAAAACGTTTGACCCAAGTTGGCCATCATTACACACTCTTGCCACCATCATTACGCACACCTGCTACCATCATTACGCACTCCTGCCACCCTCATTACTCACTCCTACCACCATCATTACTCACTCCTGCCACCATCATTACGCACTCCTGCCACCATCATTACGCACTCCTGCCAGCATCATTACACACTCCTGACAGCATCATTACGCACTCCTGCCACCATCATTACGCACTCCTGCCACCATCATTACGCACTCCTGCCACCATCATTACGCACTCCTGCCAGCATCATTACACACTCCTGCCTTCACCCGTCACGGTTATCAGCAGTTATTCGACTCACCTGGACTCAATCACCTGTGTCATTACCTCCCCTATATCTGTCTGTTCCCCCACTCTGTTCACTGCTTCAGGATTAACCTCTTGACGCTAGGGGTCATATTTTTTTWATTTTTTWAAAGAATGTTCCCAAGGTAAACAGACTATTTCTCAGGTMSAGATCGTAGAATATGCATATAATTTACAGATTAGGATGGTAAACACTCCAAAGTTTCCAAAACTGTCAAAATATTGTCTGTGAGAATAACAAAACTGATTCTGCAGGCGAAAACCTGAGAAAATCTAACCCGGAAGTGATATTTTTTATTTTTTTATTCTGTGTTTCCTGGCCAGTCTTTCTTCCATTTAAAGGGGTATCAACCAGATTCCTTTTCCAATGGCTTCCTCAGGCTGTGACCGGGCTTTAGATATAGTTTCAGGCTTTTATTTTGAAAAATGAACAAGATCTTTCAAAAGTAGTCAGGTGTCCTCTGAATAGTGCCTGCACGCCAGAGGGGAGCTCTCCATTTTGCTTTTCTCTCTTATTGAATAGGTTATTGTCCGGTTGAAATATTATCGATTATGTTTGTTAAAAACAACCTGAGGATTGATTATAAAAAACATTTGACATGTTTCTACGACCATTACGGATACTTTTTGGAATTTGTCGAACGGAACRAGGCTTTGGTTTTCTCAACATAACGCGCCACCCAAATGGCGTTTTTTTGTGATAAAAGTAATATTTATCGAACAAAAAGAACATTTGTTGTGTAACTGGGAATCTCGTGAGTGCAAACTCCGAAGAGAAACTTATCAAGGTAAGCGATTCTTTTAATTGAGCTGTTTCTGCACCTTTAGGTGCACGCAATGCCATAGACCCTAGCTAATAATACCAGGCTTAACTGTTCTAGCATTGATTGATACACAGAAAAAGCATTGGAATCTTCTCTATTTCGTATGCAGTACAAAAGTATTATTATTTTCCAAAATCTGACACGATAAGTGGATTACACAACAAGCTACGTTTAGTCTGTGTTGCATAATTTCATCCTTGTGAATTGGGTAAGGATTTTAAAATTTTTGTAAGAAATATTTTTGCATTTTGGCGGCCCTCAATCTAGCGGTTTTTGTTTAAGGCAAAATGGATTTGTTTTAAACCGTAAATCATTGGTATTCGTAAGCGGCAGAGAAATTAATTTCCCGTTTTCTTGTCTGATCGAAAACCGCTTGCATAGAACCAACTTAGAGAGTCTCCTGTCTGTTTATGATGATACTACTCCCATTTCAAAAGGTTCTATCCCCTGCGTACCAGCTTCTTTCTCCACATGCAGTCAGTCCCTTTAACAAATTGTTATCTTACTACTATAAGATACTTCTACAGTCTCAAACGGCTGACCAAGGTAAAGTTTTGAATGGAGGGCATGTTAACAAGGATGCGAGAGAGGAGGTTGATTCGGAACGGGGGTGTCGAATAACCGGAAGTGTGGGGTGATGATTTAACGGCCAGAGGGGGGTGATTATGAGGGGAGGTGATATACGGAGCGGACGGTGAGAGAGGAGGGCGGCGTTAAGGCCTGCAAAGTGGGAAGGCGTGTACAATACGTCAACTTTCTGACGGAGGTAGAGAGGGGTGAGATGATCAGAAGAGGGGGGTGCTTTACGGAGGCACGGGGGCGCATTACGGAGGGGAGGTGAGTACCGTAGAAAGAGGGAGGGTGATTATGGGATGGAGGGGGATGATTAGCGGAGGAGGGGGGCGAATTAGGTGACGTGGGGAGGTGAATTAGAGGAGAGGGGGTGATTACGGAAGAAGGGGGTGTTTACGGACCGGAAGGGGAGAGATTACATAACGGCACAACTGGGGCGACTATGGGCTAGGGGGGTGATTACACGGGTGAGTTAGGGGAGGGGTGATACAGGGCGAGAGAAAGGGGGTGATCGACTACGGAGGATGGGGGTGTAGTTACAAATGAGGTGTGGGGTTGTCACTACGGAGGGTTATGAGGATGGGGGCGATTCGGATTTGTGCAGAGGCTGATGCGGTTGGGTGATTCTTAGCAAGAGAGACGCGCAAGGATGTGCTAGAATAGTAACATGCAAGAAGTTGAGGAGGCTGCTGCCTGCTTAAAACAGCCTTAGAAATGCTTGCAAACAAAATAAGGGGTCCACTAAAGCCTTGTTGCTCCCCACCGGCAAATTGCTGGATCCGAAAAGGAAAGCCCACCTAACTAAAATAAATGCACGCTCACTTGATTAATGTCTTCCCGGTGTCGTGTTTTTAAAATGTAAGGGAGTTTGTTCCCTTACCTCTTCAAAATTTGAAAAGGGTTGTCGAATTAAAACAATCCAACCTTCCCAACTATGACTGTTCTTTCTGCGGTCCACACGGACAACGCATGAACGAGGGGAGAAACATTATCTGGAAACGAAACAGGAACCTTAACCAAGTCCGCCAAGAACACAAGCTGCTAAACCCAGATCGCTAAAACAAAACTGCTAAACAAGACTGCTAAATTCTAGTACTAGTGCAAAAACAGATGTAATGGCTAAAACCAAGACTGCTAAACAAGACTGCTAAACAAGACTGCTAGGGAGCAAGAACTGGTAGCATAAACAAAGACAGTTGGATCCCAAGACACTCGCTAAGACAAGACATGCTAAACCAGACCTGTAACAAGACTGCTAACAAAGACTGCTAAATATCTGCATGCAAATGGCTACAGTGGAGCTACCTGGGCATTGACCGTTTTTTTTTCATTCCCTATCTGAAAGAGATCAAACACTGAGTATCTGGATGGATAGTTAGATTTGAAAAGAGTATAAAAGAGGCATATATGATAAATATGAAATTGCCTCGAGTTGCTGAGAAAAGAGAACGGATAGATTTGTTCGCGAGCAACCACTGCCAAAATAAGTGCGCACACACTTCACTCACAGAACCTGTGAATGAGATCACCACATGTGACTTTATTATACCTTGCTTACTCACGTTGATGAAAAGACTATGGTCCAATTTATTAGTACACAGATGCATGTCTCACACGCTGTTACATCAAGAGAGATATACCACCTGCATCTCAAGAGATATAGATACCAGCATTATTACGTGCTTCTCCCTGTAATCAGACCAATATTATGTATACCATATATACCCCCTGATAATAGAAGATAACATTAATTATAATCCCCCTTACCTGCTTCTCCTCTGTAATAGACATGGTGAAATTTATTTACCTCGACTATCTTCTCTCTGTAATCCAAGACCAATGGAGCTAGAGATTATTTTCACCCTTGCACTTCTCGGCTCCTGTATAGAACTAATGTTGTGTCGACAATTATTTTACGTGCTTTGACTCCTGGTAATAGACATATGGACATTATTTACTGTGCTTCTCCCTTGGTACATTAGACTCAATGGTTGAACATTATTTACCCCTCGCATTCTCCCTGTAATCTTAATAACCATCGACCTGAATTAATTAGATACCAGCAATTGCTTGTCTCGTCTGTACATAGACCATGCTGACATTATTTACCTGCTTCTTCCCTGTAATAGACCATGTGAAACATTATGTCTACCCTATGCTTCTCCCTCGTAATAGACTAATGGTGACAATTATTTACCTGCTCACGTCCCTGTAAATTAGACCACAACTAGGCTCGACATGTAGAATTTAATCTGCTTCTCCCTGTAATGAGACCACTGGTGACATTAATTCCTCCATACTCCACCTTTTAGGTTATTGGTCAATGCTTCTACCTGTAATAGACTATCGGTGACATTAATTTACCCTACACTGCTTCTCCCTGTACATCCTAAGACACCATAGCTCGACACTTATTTACCTGCTTCTGCTGAGTAATAGAGGCCCAAGTGTACATTAATTTTACACCTGCTTCTCCTGTAAATGACTATGCGACATTATTCTATCCCACCATGGGACTCACCTGAATACAAGAACACTATGGTGACATTATTTTAGCCAGATGCATGTCTCCATGTATATAGACTATGGTCTCACTCTCATTTACTTGCTTCTTCCTGTAATGACCATGGTTGAACATTATTTACCTGCTTCTCCCCTGTAATAAGAAAATGTGACCATTATTTCCTGCTTCTCCCTGGAAAAGACTTTAATGGTGACATTTTTAACCTGCTTCTCCCTGTAATAGACTATGGTGACATTATTACCTTGTTTTTCTCCTGGAAAAGACTATGGTGAAGCATTATTTTAACCTGCTTCTCCCTGTAATTAGACTATGTGACATTATTACGTGCTTCTCCCTGTAATAAACTAATGTGACATTATTTACCCTGCTTCTCCCTGTAATAGACCATGTGACATTAATTTACCTGCTTCTCCCTGTAATAAGACTATGGGTGACGTTATTGTACCTGCTTCTCCCTGGATTAGAACTATGGGTGACATTATTACCTGCTTCTCCTGTAATAGACTATGGTGACAATTAATTTAACCTGTTCTCTCCTGTAATAAGACTATGGTGAACATTATTTATCTGCTCTCCCCCTGTAAAATAGAAAAAAACCCCAATGGCCTGGAAAACATTATTTACTGCTTCTCCTGTAATAGCTAATGGTGAACATTATTACCTGCTTCTCCCTGTAATAGACTATGTGACATTATTTATACCTGCTCTCCCTGTAATGACCATGGGTGACATTATGCAGCATTGTGTCCTGGAGCGGCAAGTGGGTTTGGACCCCAGAGTGTTGACACATTGTGTCCTGGAGAGGCAGTGGGTTTGGAACGCAGAAGTGTGTGATACATTGTGTCTGGAGCAGAAGTGGGTTTGGAAACCAGAGTATTGACAACATCTTGTGTCCTGGAGCAGCAGTGGGTTTGGAACCAGAGTAATTGACACATGTGTCCTGGAGTGGGCAGTGGGTTTGGAAACCAGAGTAATTGACACATTGTGTCCTTGGAGCAGCAGTGGGTTTGGAACCAGAGAGTTGACACATTGTGTCCTGGAGTGGCAGTGGGGTTTGGACCCAGAGTGTTGACACATTGTGTCCTGGAGATGGCAGTGGGGTTTTGGAACCAGAAGTGTTGAAATACATTGGTGTCCTGGAGGCAGCAGTGGGTTGGAACCAGAAAGTATTGACACATTGTGTCCTGGAGGCAGCATGGTTTGGGAACAGAGTAATTGAAACATTGTGTCCTGGAGGCAGCAGTGGGTTTGGAACCAAGGATGACAAACAATTGTGTCCTGGAGCGAGCAGTGGGTTTGGAACCAGAGTGTTTGACAACATTGTGTCCTGGAGCAAGCAGTGGGTTTGGAACCAAGAGTAATTGGACCAACATTGGTGTCCTGGAGCGCAGTGGGTTTGGAACGCAGAGTGTTGACACATTGTTTCTGGACGGCAGTTGGTTTGGAACCAGAGAGTTGAACATTGTGTCCTGGAGAGGCAGTGGGTTTGGAACCAGAGAGTTGACACATTGTGTCCTGGAGAAAGGCAGTGGGTTTGGAACGCAGAGTGGTTGACAAACAATTGTGTCTGGAGCGGGCAAGTGGGTTTGGGAACCAAGAAGAGTTGACAACATTGTGTCCTGGAGTGGCAGTGAGTTTTGGAACCAGAAGTATTGACACATGTGTGTCCTGAGAAGTGGGTTTGGAACCAAGAGTGGTCTGACAAACATTGTGTCCTGGAGCGGCAGTGGGTTTGGAACAGAGTATGACACATTGTGTCGCTGGACGGCCAGTGGGTTTGGAACCAAGAAGTGTTGACAACATTGTGTCTGGAGAGGCAGTGGGTTTGGGAACCAGAGTGTTGACACATTGTGTCCTGGAGAGGGCATGGGTTTTGGAACCAGATGTGTTGTGACACATTGTGTCCTGGAGCGGCAGTGGGTTTGAACCAGAGTATTGACACATTGTGTCCGGAGCGGCAGTGGGTTGGAAACCAGAGTGTTGACATTGACCACATTGTGTTCCTGGAGCGGCAGTGGGTTTGGAACCCAGAGTATTGACACTTGGTGTCCTGGAGCGGCAGTGGGTTTTGGAACCAGAGTG
>NW_019943896.1:26631-27601 GCF_002910315.2 Salvelinus sp. IW2-2015
TCTCTCTACCTCTCTGCCTCTCTCCACCTCCTCTCTGTCTCTATCTCTCCACCTCCTCTCTGCCTCTCTGTCTCTCTACCTCTCTGCCTCTCTCCACCTCCTCTCTGCCTCTCTCGCTCCCCTTTTCTGCCCCTCTATCCTCCTCTCTGCCCCTCTATCCTATCTTCCTTTCTCTCATTCTCTCTGACTCGTGTTGCTCAAGGTCTCTGCTTTTCTTGAAGGGTAGATCCTTCCCCAAAGACATGTATCACTCCATCTCTTTCTCTCCTCTCGTCCACCCCCCCATTTACTCTCCCTCCACCTTGTCTCTTCTCATTCCTCCCCTCTCCCCTCTCTCTCCCCTTCCCCCATCTCTCATGTCAGATAGTATTAAATAAAGAGATACCAACTGCATTTGGGAGTCTGAACACACACAGCAAGCTGAACTGACAACATCTTCTGTTTTTAATTTGATTAAACTCCAACTCATTTGCAGTTTATCCTGATGCCCTGGGATGATAGGAGGTGAATAGAGCTGTGCTGAGTGGCTAAACAGGGGAAATGGCTAATAGGAAACACTATCTCATTTAAATAGAGGGATGGTTTGACAGCGCTTTAAAGATCTGTTTTGTTACAAGGCCGAAGGACATCCCATTGGTGATGGTTCATGTATAATGCGGTTCCCTTAAATATCTTTCTCAGATACTGTAGGATCAGTGTGGTGTGGTAATGGGTAATGGTTTAGAGCCGGATGGTAATGGGTAAAGGTTTAGAGCCGGATGGTAATGGTTAATGGTTTAGAGCCGGATGGTAATGGGTAATGGTTTAGAGCCGGATGGTAATGGATAAAGGTTTAGAGCCGGATGGTAATGGTTAAAGGTTTAGAGCCGGATGGTAATGGTTAATGGTTTAGAGTTGGCGTGGTGATGGTTAATGGTTGATAGCTGGTGTGGTAATGGTTAAAGGTTTAGAGCCGGATGGTAATGGTTAA
>NW_019943896.1:33839-37291 GCF_002910315.2 Salvelinus sp. IW2-2015
GTGAGGCAGGGTCGTACTCTGCGAATGTTGTAGAGCATGAACCTACAGGAACGGGTCACCGCCTTGATGTGAGTTGAGAACGACAGGGTGTTGTCCAGGATCACGCCAAGGTTCTTAGCGCTCTGGGAGGAGGACACAATGGAGTTGTCAACCGTGATGGCGAGATCATGGAACGGGCAGTCCTTCCCCGGGAGGAAGAGCAGCTCCGTCTTGCCGAGGTTCAGCTTGAGGTGGTGATCCGTCTGAATCAATCATAGACATCTATGTTTCACAAGTTTGGACAGCACAGTACAGTTATCAAGGCACAAGGCGAGACGCAGATGCAGACACAGGAGGCAGATAATTGGAGTCTTATAATGTTTATTAATCCAAAAGGATAGGCAAGAGAATGGTTGTGGACAGGCAAAAGGTCCAAACCAGATCAGAGTCCAGGAGGTACAGAGTGGTAGACAGGCTCGTGGTCAAGGTGGCAGAATGGTCAGGCAGCCGGGTACAGAGTCCAGAAACAGGCAAGGGTCAAAACCGGGAGGACTAAAAAAAGGAGAATAGCAAAAGGAGTACGGGGAAAAACACGCTGGTTGACTTGACTAAACATACAAGACGAAGTGGCACAGAGAGACAGGAAACACAGGGATAAATACACTGGCACAGAGAGACAGGAAACACAGGGATAAATACACTGGCACAGAGAGACAGGAAACCACAGCGGATAAATACACTTGGGAAAAGAAGCGACACCTGGAGGGGGTGGAGACAATCACAAGGACAGGTGAAACAGATCAGGGCGTAACAACAGAAGTTTTTGGGAACTGAAAAGTAACTTGACACTGTTGATCAGTCAGCGCAAATTTTGATTAAAATGGCATGAAGAAAATTACATTGACAGAAGAGAGTGTACTGCATTAATGCATCATAATGTTAAGGCTGAAATTTGCTCTGGATGCTCGAACAGCGAAGTGTTTGTCTCTTGTGTCGATATAGCTAATTATCTTGCTAGCTAGCATATGCACACTCCAGTGGCGGTTGGTGTCGTTTAAGATGAGGGAGGACAATTTTTAATTTTTTTTCATGAGCACGGCCTTCAAGTACAGCATGTTGGATGACCTGTGGTTCACACAGGTCGAGAGAAAAATTTGAGTGACATTCAATACCGCTTTGCACACTCTTACCTGCATCTAGCTGATATAGGATGTCATCATTAGTCTAACAGTTGCAAAAAAATAGTTTCTATTGGACTAATTCAAGTATGTTTATCCACGTTTTGTTCAGTTTGCTTCCGTTTAAGAATGATTTTTCAACAGAATCGACGGAATGAATACACCCCTGATCAAGCGTAAACACAGTTCACTTTCATAGCAGCCAAGTTCTACTACTCCTCACCTCTATGCACTCTCTCCTCTCACCTCCTATCTTCGCTTGTGGACTTCAATCCACACATCAGCTGTATGTGACCAGGAGAAAAATCCTTTCCAAGCCAAACCGCTACACACAGCCTACATCGTTGTCACCATATTAGCTAAAGTAATGTCATAGTCAGCATATCTAATAGAACTAACGCGTTAGTAAACCCACTAAAATCATGCAGTAACGTTACAGTGTACAGTCAGTAATCAGTTACACCAGCGGGCCCCGGTGGCAATAAATTAGTAAAACCAAAAGCTTACCTTGACTTCGGAGAGTTCCAGTGTTGTGTTGGAAAGTCATAGCCAGCTGGCTAACATAGCATCCCTCTGTTTGAGCAGGATGTTCCAGTAGGCTGAGCTAGCAACTGCATTTGCTAGCTAAGTAAGTGAACTTAAAAGTTGAAAAAAATACAAAATCTCTCTCTCTATTTCTCTATTGCTTCTCCTTCATTTTGGAAGAAATATATTTGTACTAAACTGTTCAACTATTGTCTTTCGCTTTGAGTCAACTACTCACCACATTTTAGGCTTTCAGTAGTAGATTAATTATCTTGTCCTTTGATTGGGTGGACAACATGTCAGTTCATACTGCAAGAGCTCTGATAGGTTGGAGGACGTCCTCCGGAAGTTGTCGTAATTACTGTGTAAGTCGATGGAAGGGGGTAAGAACCATGAGCCTCCTAGGTTTTGTATTGAAGTCAATGTACCCAGAGGAGGACAGAAGTTAGCTGTCCTCCAGCTACACCATGGTGCTACCCTACAGAGTGCTGTTGAAGCTACTGTAAACCTTCATTGTAAAATACTGTGTTTTAATCAAATATTTGGTGACGTGATTATATTAGGTATAGTTGTATCTAAAAAGGAAAACTTTTTAAATGTTTTAAATGTAAATGTTTATGTAATTCACTGAGGAGGATGGTCCTCCACTTCCTCCTCTGAGGAGCCTCCGCTGGTTACAGGATAGGTACTGTTTGGTGTAGCACAGACAATTTTCAAACAACGTCAGCGATGCCGTCGGCGTCCTCGATTCAGGGAAACWGGAGACTCATAAAATGTCTGTGTCCAGTGGCAGGAGGTCAGTTTGAATTGAGAAAATGCTCCAATATTAAAATRAATACTTTTTCCCAACAGCATGGCTCCTCCATCATTTCTATTTCAAGTCTTCTCAGTCATTGATCGAGACAGGTCTCTGTCATCATGACATGCAGTACTTTGGGGTGGACACCCACCTGTCTCGATCAATGAGAGAGGACTTGAGATTGACAAGAGGTCGGCAAAAATCATTGGGTAAATCACAGAAGCTGGTGTAACAATCTGTAGCTACAATTCTCTGCACTTGTGTGTCTCTATACTCAGACACTCTCAGACACACTGAACAGAACTACACTGCTCATAGTGTTTTTTTGTATGTTACTTTTACCGTATAACATTCTTGGTGATTCTCTTGAGTTAGCATTAAATAGTGTACATGCCCCTGTATTTTCGAATTTGACAAATAAACAAGCATTCTTTGGATATCTGAATTTGTTTGATGCTACAGAGCCCTGTACAGATGATATAAATATTGTCCGTGAATCCGTAAGGGCAGACCAATTTCAAAGATTGATAGAAATATTTATTTTACAGTGGTTCTAAATCAGGGCTCTCCAACCCTGTTCCTGGAGAGCTACCGTGCGGAATGGGGAGGATGGGCTTGTGGTAATGGCTGGAGCAGAATGGGGAGGATGGGCTTGTGGTAATGGCTGGAGCGGAATGGGGAGGATGGGCTCGTGGTAATGGCTGGAGCGGAATGGGGAGGATGGGCTATTCCGCTCCGCCATTACCACAAGCCCATCCTCCCCATTCCGCTCCAGCCATTACCTCGAGCCCATCCTCCCCATTCCGCTCCAGCCATTACCCACAAGCCCATCCTCCCCATTCCGCTCCAGCCATTACCACAAGCCCATCCTCCCCATTCCGCTCCAGCCATTACCTCGAGCCCATCCTCCCCATTCGCTCCAGCCATTACCTCGAGCCCATCTTCCCCATTCCGCTCCAGCCATTACCACA
>NW_019943896.1:38204-48363 GCF_002910315.2 Salvelinus sp. IW2-2015
GCGGAATGGGGAGGATGGGCTTGTGGTAATGGCTGGAGCGGAATGGGGAGGATGGGCTTGTGGTAATGGCTGGAGCGGAATGGGGAGGATGGGCTCGTGGTAATGGGTGGCGCGGAATGGGGAGGATGGGCTCACGGTATCCTCTTACCTGGTGTCCTGTGTGAATTTAAGTATGCTCTCTCTAATTCTCTCTTTCTTTCTCTCTCTCGGAGGACCTGAGCCCTAGGACCATGCCTCAGGACGACCTGGAATGATGACTCCTTGCTGTCCCCAGTCCACCTGGCCGTGCTGCTGCTCCAGTTTCAACTGTTCTGCCTGCGGCTATGGAACCCTGACCTGTTCACCGGACGTACTACCTGTCCCAGACCTGCTGTTTTCAACTCTCTAGAGACAGCAGGAGCAGTAGAGATACTCTTAACTTCTTATGGCTGCAGGGGCAGTATTGAGTAGCTTGGATGAAAGGTGCCCATAGTAAACTGCCTGCTCCTCAGTCCCAGTTGCTAATAAATATATATTATTATTCGTATTGGATAGAAAACACTCTGAAGTTTCTAAAACGGTTTGAATTATGTCTGTGATTATAACAGAACTCATATGGCAGACAAAAACCTGAGAAGATCCACATTTTTTCTGAGGAGGCAGATTTTCTACCAAGCTCTCATTGAAATTACAGCGAGATATTGGTATGTTTTCACTTCCTACGGCTTCCACTAGATGTCAACRGTCAATAGAACTTTGTCTGATGACTCTAATGTGAAGGGGGGCCGAAGGAGACAGGAATTAGTCACCAGTGCCACGAGCTGACCATGCTTTCACATGTGCGTTCACAAATACAGGACTAGTCAAAAGTTTGGAGACAAAGTCCATATTATGGCAAGAACAGCTCAAATTACTTTAAGACATGAAGGTCAGTCAATACTGAAAATGACAAGAACTTTGAAAGTTTCTATAAGTGCAGTCGCAAAACCATCAAGCGCTGAGGCTGGGGTGAAAGAGACAGAGAGTCGAAGAGGCTGGGGAGAAAGAGACAGAGAGACAGAGATGCTGGGGTGAAAGAGACAGAGAGTCGAAGAGGCTGGGGAGAAAGAGACAGAGATAGAGGCTGAGGAGAAAGAGACAGATAGACAGAGATGCTGGGGAGAGATAGATATAGAGAAAAAGAGGATGGGGAGAAAGAGATAGAGATAGAGGCTGAGGAGAGATACAGAGTCGACCGGCTAGAACAGTGACTTAGGATCAGGGCCAGGGTACTGGGTGGAGGCCGGCTAGAACAGGACTTAGATCAGGGCAGGGTACGGGTGGAGGCCGGCTAGAACAGTGGACTTAGGATCAGGGCAGGGTACTGGGTGGAGGCCGGCTAGAAACAGTGACTTTGGAATCAGGGCAGGGTACTGGGTGGAGGCCGCTAGAACAGTGACTTAGGATCAGGGCAGGGTACTGGGTGGAGGCCGGCTAGAACAGTGATTAGAATCAGGCATGGGTCTGGCAGGGGTACTGGGTGGAGGCCGGCTAGAACAGTGACTTAGGATCAGGGCAGGGTACTGGTGGAGGCCGGCTAGAACAGTGACTTTTGATCAGGCATGGTACTGGGTGGAGGCCGGCTAGAAACAGTGACTTAGGATCAGGGCAGGGTACTGGGTGGGCCGGCTAGAACAGTGATTAGGATCAGGGTAGGGTACTGGGTGGAGGCCCGGCTAGAACAGTGACTTGATCAGGGCAGGGTACTGGGTGGAGGCCGGCTAGAACAGTGACTAGGATCAGGGCAGGGTAAGCTGGGTGGAGGCCGGCTAGAACAAGTGACTTAGGATCAGGCAGGGTTACTGGGTGGAGGCCGGCTAGAAAACGGTGACTTAGATCAGGGCAGGGTACGGGTGGAAGCCGGCTATGAAAGTGACCTTAGGATCAGGGCAGGTACTGGGCAGGGTACTGGGTGGAGGCCGGCTAGAACAGTGACTTAGGATAGGGCAGGGTACTGGGTGGAGGCCGGCTAGAACAGTGACTTTTGATCAGGGCAGGGTACTGGGTGGAGGCCGGCTAGAACAGTGACTTAGGATCAGGGCAGGGTACTGGGTGGAGGCCGGCTAGAACAGTGACTTAGGATCAGGGCAGGGTACTGGGTGGAGGCCGGCTAGAACAGTGACTTAGGATCAGGGCAGGGTACTGGTGGAGGCCGGCTAGAACAGTGACTTAGGATCAGGGCAGGGTACTGGCAGGGTACTGGTGGAGGCCGGCTAGAACAGTGACTTAGGATCAGGGCAGGGTACTGGTGGAGGCCGGCCTAGAACAGTGAACTTTTGATCAGGGCAGGGTACTGGGTGGAGGCCGGCTAGAACAGTGACTTAGGATCAGGGCAGGGTACTGGGTGGAGGCCGGCTAGAACAGTGACTTGATCAGGGCAGGGTACTGGGTGGAGGCCGGCTAGAACAGTGACTTAGGATCAGGGCAGGGTACTGGGTGGAGGCCGGCTAGAACAGTGACTAGGATCAGGGTAGGTACTGGTGGAGGCCGGCTAGAACAGTGACTTGATCAGGGCAGGGTACTGGGTGGAGGCCGGCTAGACAGTGACTTAGGATCAGGGCAGGGTACTGGGTGGAGGCCGGCTAGAACAGGTGACTTAGGATCAGGGCAGGGTACTGGGTGGAGGCCGGCTAGAACAGTGACTAGATCAGGGCAGGGTACTGGGTGGAGGCCGGCTAGAACAGTGACTTAGGATCAGGGCAGGGTACTGGGAGGTCTGGGTGGAGGCCGGCTAGAACAGTGACTTAGGATCAGGGCAGGGTACTGGGTGGAGGCCGCTAGAACAGTGACTTTTGATCAGGGCAGGGTACTGGGTGGAGGCCGGCTTAGAACAGTGACTTAGGATCAGGGCAGGGTACTGGGTGGAGGCCGGCTAGAACACGTGACTTAGAATCAGGGCAGGGTACTGGGTGGAGGCCGGCTAGAACAGTGACTTAGGATCAGGGCAGGGTACTGGTGTGGAGGCCGGCTAGAACAGTGACTTTAGGATCAGGGTAGGGGTACTGGGTGGCGGGCCGGCTAGAACAGTGACTTTTGATCAGGGCAGGGTACTGGTGGAGGCCGCTACACAGTGACTTAGGATCAAGGGCAGGGTACTGGGCAGGGTACTGGGTGGAGGCCGCTAGAACAGTGACTTAGGATCAGGGCAGGGTACTGGGTGGAGGCCGGCTAGAACAGTGACTTTGATCAGGGCAGGGTACTGGGTGGAGGCCGGCTAGAAGTGACTTAGGATCAGGGCAGGGTACTGGGTGGAGGCCGGCTAGAACAGTGACTTTGAATCAGGGCAGGGTACTGGGTGGAGGCCGGCTAGAAAGTGACTTAGGATCAGGGCAGGGTACTGGTGGAGGCCGGCTAGACAGTGACTTAGGATCAGGGTCAGGGTACTGGGTGGAGGCCGGCTTAGAAACAGTGACTTTGGATAGGGCCAGGGTACTGGGTGGGGAGGCCGTAGAACAGTGATTTGATCAGGGCAGGGTACTGGGTGGAGGCGGCTAGAACAGTGACTTAGGATCAGGGCAGGGTACTGGGTGGAGGCCGGCTAGAAACAGTGACTTAGGATCAGGGCAGGGTACTGGGTGGAGGCCGGCTAGAACAGTGACTTAAGGATCAGGGCAGGGTACTGGTGGAGGCCGCTAGAACAGTGACTTAGGATCAGGGCAGGGTACTGGCAGGGTACTGGTGGAGGCCGGCTAAGAACAGTGACTTAGGATCAGGGCAGGGTACTGGGTGGAGGCCGGCTAGAACAGTGACTTTTGGATCAGGGCAGGGTACTGGGTGGAGGCCGGCTAGAACAGTGACTTAGGAATCAGGGCAGGGTACTGGGTGGAGGCCGGCTAGAACAGTGACTTTGATCAGTAGGCAGGGTACTGGGTGGAGGCCGCTAGAACAGTGACTTAGGATCAGGGCAGGGTAACTGGGTGGAGGCCGGTAGAACAGTGACTTAGGATCAGGGTCAGGGTACTGGGTGGAGGCCGGCTAGAACAGTGACTTTGATCAGGGCAGGGTACTGGGTGGAGGCCGGCTAGAACGTGACTAGATCAGGCAGGTACTGGGTGGAGCCGGATTAGAAAGTGACTTAGGATCAGGGCAGGGTACTGGGTGGAGGCCGGCTAGAACAGTGACTTAGGATTCAGGCAGGGTACTGGGTGGAGGCCGGCTAGAACAGTGACTTAAGGAAGGCAGGGTCTGGCAGGGTACTGGGTGGAGGCCGGTAGAACATGACTTAGATCAGGGCAGGGTACTGGGTGGAGGGGCTAGAACAGGACTTATCAGGGGTACTGGGTGGAGGCGGCTAGAACAGTGACTTAGGATCAGGCAGGGTACTGGGGGAGCTGAGATATGACAGTGACTTAAATCAGGGCAGGGTACTGGGTGGAGGCGGCTAGAACGTGACTAGTCAGGCAGGGTACTGAGGTGGAGGCCGGCTAGAACAGTGACTTAATCAGGTAGGGTATGGTGGAGGGGCTAGAAACAGTGACTTTTGCAGGGCAGGTACTGGGGAGGCCGGCTAGAACAGTGACTAGATCAGGCAGGTACTGGGCGGGTACTGGGTGAGGGGCTAGAACAGTGACTTAAGGAATTCAGGGCAGGGTACTGGTGGAGGGGTAGAACAGTGACTTTACAGGGCAGGGTACCTGGGTGGAGGCCGGCTAGCAACAGTGACTAGGATCAGGCAGGGTACTGGGTGGAGGGGCTAGAACCTGACTAGAATCAGGGCAGGGTACTGGGTGGAGGCCGGCTAGAACAGTGACTTAGATCAGGCAGGGTATGGGTGGAGGCCGGCTTAGAACATGACTTAGGATCAGGGTAGGGTACTTGGGTGGAGGCCGGCTAGAACAGTGACTTTGTCAGGGCAGGGTAACTGGTGGAGGCCGCTAGAACAGTGACTTAGGATCAGGGCAGGGTACTGGTGGAGGCCGGCTAGAACAGTGACTTAGGATCAGGGCAGGGTACTGGGTGGAGGCCGGCTAGAAAGTGATTAGGATCAGGGCAGGGTAACTGGGTGGAGGCCGGCTAGAACAGTGATTAGGATCAGGGCAGGGTACTGGGTGAGGGGCTAGACAGTGACTTATGGATCAGGGCAGGTACTGGGTTGAGGCCGGCTAGTGTAACTGTTTAACAGTCTGATGGCCTGGAATAGATGATAATGAGTAGCTGAATACAGAAGACTGATTGAGTTAGCTGAACATAGGAGACTAATTGAGTTACCTATGAACACAGAACGCCTGATTGAGTTAGCTGAACCATAGGAAAACTGATTGAGTTAGCTGAACACAGACACCTGATTGAGTTAGCTGAACACAGACACTGATTGAGTTAGCTGAACTATAGGAGACTGATTGAGTTACCTGAACATAGGACACTGATTGAGTTACTGAACACAGACGCCTGATTGAGTTAGCTGAACATAGGAGACTGATTGAGTTACCTGAACACAGACGCCTGATTGAGTTAGCTGAACATAGGAGACTGATTGAGTTAGCTGAACATAGGAGACTGATTGAGTTACCTGAACACAGACCGCCTGATTGAGTTAGCTGAACACAGATGCCTGATTGAATTAGCTGAACATAGAATACTGATTGAGTTACCTGAACACAGACGCCTGATTGAGTTAGCTGAACACAGACACCTGATTGTATTAGCTGAACACAGACGCCTGATTTGAGTTTAGCTGAACGCAGGAGCCTGATGAGTTAGCTCAACGGAGCCTGATTGTTAGCTGAACGCAGGAGCCTGATTGAGTTAGCTGAACGCAGGAGCCTGATTGAGTTAGCTGAACGCAGGAGCCTGATTGAGTTAGCTGAAACACACCTGATTGAGTACTGACACAGACCCTGATTGATTAGCTGAACGCAGGAGCCTGATTGAGTTAGCTGAACGCAGACTGATTGAGCTAGCCTGAAGCAGACGCCTGATTGAGTAGCTAACACAGACCCTGATTGATTAGCTGAACACAGACGCCGAGTTAGCTGAACGCAGGAGCCTGATTGAGTTAGCTGAACGCAGGAGCCTGATTGAGTTAGCTAAAGCAGGAGCCTGATTGAGTTAGCTGAACGCAGGAGCCTGATTGAGTTAGCTGAACACAGACACCTGATTGAGTTAGCTGAACGCAGGAGCCTGATTGAGTTAGCTGAACACAGACGCCTGATTGAGTTAGCTGAACACAAACACCTGATTGAGTTAGCTGAACACAGACACCTGATTGAGTTATAACACGAGCCTGATTGAGTTAGCTGAACACAGACACCTGATTGAGTTAGCTGATCACAGACACATGATTGAGTTCGCTGAACGCAGGAGCCTGGTTGAGTTCGCTGAACGCAGGAACCTGATTGAGTTAGCTGAACGCAGGAGCCTGGTTGAGTTCGCTGAACGCAGGAGCTGATTGAGTTAGCTGAAGCAGGAGCCTGATTGAGATAGCTGAACACAGACACCTGATGTAGTTAGCTGAACGCAGGACCTGATTGAGTTAGCTGAACGCAGGAGCCTGATTGAGTTAGCTGAACACAGCACCTGATGAAGTAGCTGAACCAGACGCCTGATTGAGTTAGCTGAACGCAGACTGATTGAGTTGCTGAACGCAGGACCTGATTGAGCTAGCTGAACGCAGACGGCTGATTGAGTTAGCTGAACACAGTCCACCTGATTGAGTTAGCTGAACACAGACGCCGAGTTAGCTGAACGAGGAGCCTGATTGAGTTAGCTGAACGCAGGAGCCTGATTGAGTTAGCTGAAACGCAGGAGCCTGATTGAGTTAACTGAACGCAGGAGCCTGATTAAGTTAGCTGAACCAGGAGCCTGATGAGTTAGCTGAACACAGACACCTGATTGAGTTAGCTGAACACAAACACCTGATTGAGTTAGCTGAACGCAGGAGCCTGATTGAGTTAGCTGAACACAGACACCTGATTGAGTTAGCTGAACGCAGGAGCTGATTGAGTTAGCTGAAACAGTCACCTGATTGAGTTAGCTGAACGCAGGAGCCTGATTGAGTTAGCTGAACACAGACACCTGATTGAGTTAGCTGATCACAGACACATGATTGAGTTCGCTGAACGCAGGAGATTGATTGAGTTCGCTGAACGCAGGAGCCTGATTGAGTTAGCTGAACGCAGGAGCCTGATTGAGATAGCTGAACACAGACACCTGATTGAGTTAGCTGAACGCAGGAGCCTGATTGAGTTAGCCGAAACACAGACACCTGATTGAGTTAGCTGAACACAGACACCTAATTGAGTTAGCTGAACGCAGGAGCCTGATTGAGTTAGCTGAACGCAGGAGCCTGATTGAGTTAGCTGAACGCAGGAGCCTGATTGAGTTAGCTGAACGCAGGAGCCTGATTGATGTAGCTGAACGCAGGAGCCTAATTGGTTAGCTGAACGCAGGAGCCTGATTGAGTTAGCTGAACGCAGGAGCCTGATTGAGTTAAGCTGAATACAGATGCCTGATTGAGTAGCTGAATACAGATGCCTGATTGAGTTAGCTGAACACAGACGCCAGATTGAGTTAGCTGAACACAGACGCCGAGTTAGCTGAACGCAGGAGCCTGATTGAGTTAGCTGAACGCAGGAGCCTGATTGAGTTAGCTAAACGCAGGAGCCTGATTGAGTTAGCTGAAGCAGGAGCCTGATTGAGTTAGCTGAACACAGACACCTGATTGAGTTAGCTGAACGCAGGAGCCTGATTGAGTTAGCTGAACACAGACGCCTGATTGAGTTAGCTGAACACAAACACCTGATTGAGTTAGCTGAACCAGACACCTGATTGAGTTAGCTGAACGCAGGAGCCTGATTGAGTTAGCTGAAACAAGACACCTGATTGAGTTGCTGATCACAGACACATGATTGAGTTCGCTGAACGCAGGAGCCTGGTTGAGTTCGCTGAACGCAGGAGCCTGATTGAGTTAGCTGAACGCAGGAGCCTGGTTGAGTTCGCTGAACGCAGGAGCCTGATTGAGTTAGCTGAATGCAGGAGCCTGATTGAGATAGCTGAACACAGACACCTGATTGAGTTAGCTGAACGCAGGAGCCTGATTGAGTTAGCTGAACGCAGGAGCCTGATTGAGTTAGCTGAACGCAGGAACCTGATTGAGCTAGCTGAACGCAGACGGCTGATTGAGTTAGCTGAACACAGTCCCTGATTGAGTTAGCTGAACACAGACGCCGAGTTAGCTGAACGGAGGAGCCTGATTGAGTTAGCTGAACGCAGGAGCCTGATTGAGTTAGCTGAACGCAGGAGCCTGATTGAGTTAACTGAACGCAGGAGCCTGATTAAGTTAGCTGAACGCAGGAGCCTGATTGAGTTAGCTGAACACAGACACCTGATTGAGTTAGCTGAACACAAACACCTGATTGAGTTAGCTGAACGCAGGAGCCTGATTGAGTTAGCTGAACACAGACACCTGATTGAGTTAGCTGAACGCAGGAGCCTGATTGAGTTAGCTGAACACAGTCACCTGATTGAGTTAGCTGAACGCAGGAGCCTGATTGAGTTAGCTGAACACAGAACCTGATGAGTTAGCTGATCACAGACACATGATTGAGTTCGCTGAACGCAGGAGATTGATTGAGTTCGCTGAACGCAGGAGCCTGATTGAGTTAGCTGAACGCAGGAGCCTGATTGAGATAGCTGAACACAGACACCTGATTGAGTTAGCTGAACGCAGGAGCCTGATTGAGTTAGCCGAACACAGACACCTGATTGAGTTAGCTGAAACAGACACCTGATTGAGTTAGCTGAACGCAGGAGCCTGATTGAGTTAGCTGAACGCAGGAGCCTGATTGAGTTAGCTGAACGCAGGAGCCTGATTGAGTTAGCTGAACGCAGGAGCCTGATTGATGTAGCTGAACGCAGGAGCCTAATTGGGTTAGCTGAACGCAGGAGCCTGATTGAGTTAGCTGAACGCAGGAGCCTGATTGAGTTAGCTGAATACAGATGCCTGATTGAGTTAGCTGAATACAGATGCCTGATTGAGTTAGCTGAACACAGACGCCAGATTGAGTTAGCTGAACACAGGAGCCTGATTGAGTTAGCTGACACAGACGCCTGATTGAGTTAGCTGAACACAAACACCTGATTGAGTTAGCTGAACACAGGACCTGATTGAGTTAGCTGAAACAGACGCCTGATTGAGTTAGCTGAACACAAACACCTGATTGAGTTAGCTGAACACAGGAGCCTGATTGAGTTAGCTGAACACAGGAGCCTGATTGAGTTAGCTGAACAAGGAGCCGATTGAGTAGCTGAACACAGACGCCTGATTGAGTTAGCGTAATGCAGGATGCATAAGTTAACTGAACTCCAGATGAATAAGGTAACTGCTAGGAGCAGTCCAGGTCCTATTCACTGAGTGAAGGTAAATCACAGCAAGATGGTAAATTGAGGTTTGAAACCGGAGGGCCCAGTAGAAACACACTCACTTCCAGAGCAGTCAAAACAGAAAACATTGGCTAAGTCCCAAGTGGCACTCTGTTACCTACATGGTGCATTGCTTTTGACCAGGACTGCACTTTCTGGGATGCAGCGTATCACTTTCGTACCATTAAAAACAGAAAACATTGGATCTAGTCTCCAGGCAGAGAGACAGATCCTTTTCCAAGCATTCCGTTCCCTTTCTTTCATGAGGCTGAGGGGCCTAATTCCAAAACATTCTAATCTAGTTACAAACCACTCATCATGTCTCCTCAGCCTCTCTGTCTCTCTATCTATCTCCCCAGCCTCTCTGTCTCTCTATCTTTCTCCCCAGCCTCTCTATTTCACCTCTTCTCTCGCCTCCATATTTCTCCCCAGCCTTTCTGTCTCGCTCTGTCTCTCTATATTTCTCCCCAGCCTCTCTTTCTCTATCTCTCTTTCTCCCAAGGCCTCTCTATATTTCTCCCCAGCCTCTCTGTCTCGCTCTGTCTCTCTATATTTCTCCCCAGCCTCTCTGTCTCACTCTGTCTCTCTATATTTCTCCCCAGCCTCTCTTTCTCTATCTCTCTTTCTCCCCAGCCTCTCTATATTTCTCCTCAGCCTCTCTGTCTCTCTATCTTTCTCCCCAGCCTCTCTTTCTCTATCTCTCTTTCTCCCAAGGCCTCTCTATATTTCTCCCCAGCCTTTCTGTCTCGACTCTGTCTCTCTATATTTCGCCCCCCCTCAC
>NW_019943896.1:48388-54951 GCF_002910315.2 Salvelinus sp. IW2-2015
CTATTTGGAGTTAGCTGAACGCAGGAGCCTGATTGAGTTAGCTGAACGCAGGAGCCTGATTGAGTTAGCTGAATACAGATGCCTGATTGAGTTAGCGAATACAGATGCCTGATTGAGTTAGCTGAACACAGACGCCAGATTGAGTTAGCTGAACACAGACGCCGAGTTAGCTGAACGCAGGAGCCTGATTGAGTTAGCTGAACGCAGGAGGCTGATTGAGTTAGCTAAACGCAGGAGCCTGATTGAGTTAGTGAACGCAGGACTGATTGAGTTAGCTGAACACAGACACCTGATTGAGTTAGCTGAACGCAGGAGCCTGATTGAGTTAGCTGACACAAGACGCCTGATTGAGTTAGCTGAACACAAACACCGATTGAGTTAGCTGAACACAGACACCTGATTGAGTTAGCTGAACGCAGAGCCTGATTGAGTTAGCTGAACACAGACACCTGATTGAGTTAGCTGATCACAGACACATGATTGAGTTCGCTGAACGCAGGAGCCTGGTTGAGTTCGCTGAACGCAGGAGCCTGATTGAGTTAGCTGAACGCAGGAGCCTGGTTGAGTTCGCTGAACGCAGGAGCCTGATTGAGTTAGCTGAATGCAGGAGCCTGATTGAGATAGCTGAACACAGACACCTGATTGAGTTAGCTGAACGCAGGAGCCTGATTGAGTTAGCTGAACGCAGGAGCCTGATTGAGTTAGCTGAACGCAGGAACCTGATTGAGCTAGCTGAACGCAGACGGCTGATTGAGTTAGCTGAACACAGTCCCCTGATTGAGTTAGCTGAACACAGACGCCGAGTTAGCTGAACGGAGGAGCCTGATTGAGTTAGCTGAACGCAGGAGCCTGATTGAGTTAGCTGAACGCAGGAGCCTGATTGAGTTAACTGAACGCAGGAGCCGATTAAGTTAGCTGAACGCAGGAGCCTGATTGAGTTAGCTGAACACAGACACCTGATTGAGTTAGCTGAACACAAACACCTGATTGAGTTAGCTGAACGCAGGAGCCTGATTGAGTTAGCTGAACACAGACACCTGATTGAGTTAGCTGAACGCAGGAGCCTGATTGAGTTAGCTGAACACAGTCACCTGATTGAGTTAGCTGAACGCAGGACCTGATTGAGTTAGCTGAACACAGACACCTGATTGAGTTAGCTGATCACAGACACATGATTGAGTTCGCTGAACGCAGGAGATTGATTGAGTTCGCTGACGCAGGAGCCTGATTGAGTTAGCTGAACGCAGGAGCCTGATTGAGATAGCTGAACACAGACACCTGATTGAGTTAGCTGAACGCAGGAGCCTGATTGAGTTAGCCGAACACAGACACCTGATTGAGTTAGCTGAACACAGACACCTGATTGAGTTAGCTGAACGCAGGAGCCTGATTGAGTTAGCTGAACGCAGGAGCCTGATTGAGTTAGCTGAACGCAGGAGCCTGATTGAGTTAGCTGAACGCAGGAGCCTGATTGATGTAGCTGAACCAGAGCCTAATTGGGTTAGCTGAACGCAGGAGCCTGATTGAGTTAGCTGAACGCAGGAGCCTGATTGAGTTAGCTGAATACAGATGCCTGATTGAGTTAGCTGAATACAGATGCCTGATTGAGTTAGCTGAACACAGACGCCAGATTGAGTTAGCTGAACACAGGAGCCTGATTGAGTTAGCTGACACAGACGCCTGATTGAGTTAGCTGAACACAAACACCTGATTGAGTTAGCTGAACACAGGAGCCTGATTGAGTTAGCTGAACACAGACGCCTGAATGAGTAGCTGAACACAAACACCTGATTGAGTTAGCTGAACACAGGAGCCTGATTGAGTTAGCTGAACACAGGAGCCTGATTGAGTTAGCTGAACACAGGAGCCTGATTGAGTTAGCTGAACACAGAGCCTGATTGAGTTAGCGTAATGCAGGATGCATAAGTTAACTGAACTCCAGATGAATAAGGTAACTGCTAGGAGCAGTCCAGGTCCTATTCACTGAGTGAAGGTAAATCACAGCAAGATGAAATTGAGGTTTGAAACCGGAGGGCCCAGTAGAAACACACTCACTTCCAGAGCGTCAAACAGAAAACATTGGCTAAGTCCCAAGTGGCACTCTGTTACCTACATGGTGCATTGCTTTTGACCAGGACTGCACTTTCTGGGATGCAGCGTATCACTTTCGTACCATTAAAAACAGAAAACATTTGATCTAGTCTCCAGGCAGAGAGACAGATCCTTTTCCAAAGCATTCCGTTCCCTTTCTTTCATGAGGCTGAGGGGCCTAATTCAAAAAATTCTAATCTAGTTACAAATGCCACTCATCATGTCTCCTCAGCCTCTCTGTCTCTCTATCTATCTCCCCAGCCTCTCTGTCTCTCTATCTTTCTCCCCAGCCTCTCTATATTTCTCCCCAGCCTCTCTGTCTCGCTCTGTCTCTCTATATTTCTCCCCAGCCTTTCTGTCTCGCTCTGTCTCTCTATATTTCTCCCCAGCCTCTCTTTCTCTATCTCTCTTTCTCCAAGGCCTCTCTATATTTCTCCCCAGCCTCTCTGTCTCGCTCTGTCTCTCTATATTCTCCCCAGCCTCTCTGTCTCACTCTGTCTCTCTATATTTCTCCCCAGCCTCTCTTTCTCTATCTCTCTTTCTCCCCAGCCTCTCTATATTTCTCCTCAGCCTCTCGTCTCTCTATCTTTCTCCCAGCCTCTCTTTCTCTATCTCTCTTTCTCCCAAGGCCTCTCTATATTTCTCCCCAGCCTTTCTGTCTCGCTCTGTCTCCTATATTTCTCCCCAGCCTCTCTTTCTCTATCTCTCTTTCTCCCAAGGCCTCTCTATAATTTCTCCCCAGCCTCTCTGTCTCGCTCTGTCTCTCTACATTCTCCCCAGCCTCTCTGTCTCGCTCTGTCTCTCTATATTTCTCCCCAGCCTCTCTTTCTCTATCTCTCTTTCTCCCCAGCCTCTCTATATTCTCCTCAGCCTCTCTGTCTCTCTATCTTTCTCCCAGCCTCTTTTCTCTATCTCTCTTTCTCCCCAGCCTCTCTATCTTTCTCCCCAGCCTCTCTGTCTCCCTCTCTTTCTCCCCAGCCTCCCTGATTATCTGTCTCTTTCTCCCCAGCCTCTCTGTCTCCCTCTCTTTCTCCCCAGCCTCTCTGTCCCCCTTCTTTTCACCCAGCCTCTCTGACTCTCTGCCTCTCTGTCTCCCCAGCCTCTCTGTCTCCCTCTCTTTCTCCCCAGCTCTCTGACTCCCTCTCTTCTCCCCAGCCTCTCTGTCTTCTCTCTTTCTGCCCAGCCTCTCTGTCTCCCTCTCTTTCTCCCCAGCCTCTCTGTCTCCCTCTCTTTCTCCCCAGCCTCTCTGTCTCTCTATCTTGCTCCCCAGCCTCTCTGTCTCTCTATCTTTCTCCCCAGCCTCTCTATATTTCTCCCCAGCCTCTCTGTCTCGCTCTGTCTCTCTATATTTCTCCTCAGCCTCTCTGTCTCTCTATCTTTCTCCCCAGCCTCTCTTTCTCTATCTCTCTTTCTCCCCAGCCTCTCTATCTTTCCCCAGCCTCTCTGTCTCGCTCTGTCTCTCTATATTTCTCCTCAGCCTCTCTGACTCTCTGTCTCTTTCTCCCCAGCCTCTCTGTCTCCCTCTCTTTCTCCCCAGCCTCTCTGTCTCTCTATCTTTCTCCCCAGCCTCTCTGTCTCTCTATCTTTCTCCCCAGCCTCTCTATATTTGTCCCCAGCCTCTCTGTCTCGCTCTGTCTCTCTATATTTCTCTTCAGCCTCTCTGACTCTCTGTCTCTTTCCCCAGCCTCTCTGTCTCCCTCTCTTTCTCCCCAGCCTCTCTGTCTCTCTATCTTTCTCCCCAGCCTCTCTATATTTCTCCCCAGCCTTTCTGTCTCGCTCTGTCTCTCTATATTTCTCCTCAGCCTCTCTGACTCTCTGTCTCTTCTCCCCAGCCTCTCTGTCTCCCTCTCTTTCTCCCCAGCCTCTCTGACTCTCTGTCTCTTTCTCCCCAGCCTCTCTGTCTCCCTCTCTTTCTCCCCAGCCTCTCTGTCTCCCTCTCTTTCTCCCCAGCCTCTCTGTCTCCCTCTCTTCTCCCCAGCCTCTCTGTCTCCTCTCTTTCTCCCCAGCCTCTCTGTCTCTCTATCTTTCTCCCCAGCCTCTCTGTCTCTCTAGCTTTCTCCCCAGCCTCTCTATATTTCTCCCCAGCCTCTCTGTCTCGCTCTGTCTCTCTATATTTCTCCTCAGCCTCTCTGTCTCTCTATCTTTCTCCACCGCCTCTCTTTCTCTATCTCTCTTTCTCCCCAGCCTCTCTATCTTTTCCCCAGCCTCTCTGTCTCGCTCTGTCTCTCTATGTTTCTCCTCGCCTCTCTGACTCTCTGTCTCTTTCTCCCCAGCCTCTCTGTCTCCCTCTCTTTCTCCCCAGCCTCTCTGTCTCTCTCTCTTTCTCCCCAGCCTCTCTGTCTCCCTCTCTTTCTCCCAGCCTCTCTGTCCCTCTCTTTCTCCCCAGCCTCTCTGTCTCCCTCTCTTTCTCCCCAGCCTCTCTGTCTCCTCTCTTTTCTCCCCAGCCTCTCTGTCTCCTTCTTTTCTCCCCAGCCTCTCTGTCCCCCTCTCTTTCACCCCAGTCTCTTCGTTCTCCACCCAGTACCCTGCCCTGATCCTAAGTCACTGTTCTAGCCGGCCTCCACCCAGTACCCTGCCCTGATCAAAAGTCACTGTTCTAGCCGGCCTCCACCCAGTACCCTGCCCTGATCCTAAGTCACTGTTCTAGCCGGCCTCCACCTAGTACCCTGCCCTGATCCTAAGTCACTGTTCTAGCCGGCCTCCACCCAGTACCCTGCCCTGATCCTAAGTCACTGTTCTAGCCGGCTACAACCCAGTACCCTGCCCTGATCCTAAGTCACTGTTCTAGCCGGCTACAACCTGGTACTCTACCCTGCACCTTAGAGGCTGCTGCCCCATGTACATAGACATGGAACACTGGGCACTTTAATCATGTTTACATTAGGGCTGACCCCATTTAGTTGACTGGTCGATATGCTGTTGGTCGACAGAGATTTCTTTAGAAAACTGTTGGCAAAAAGAAATTAATAATAATATCATTGGGGTACAAGACACCAGCCTGATTCACGCTGCGAGGACTGGTCCAYTGTGGAGGCCGGGTGGAGAGCACAGTCCATCAATCTAAGACATGTGCAATTGAAATTGAATATGGTTATTTTACATAAGAACAATCGTTCAACACTAATAAAATGATATTATTTCATAAGACGTGCTTTCTATAGCAGTTACTGTCTACGGTCCTGAACCACGTGCGATGCTGAATCGTCACCTTTTCCTAGACCATGTTGCTATGTGCATATTAGCTCATTAGAAATGCATATTGTTGTTGAGAACAATGCCAGAGGCAGCAGCAGAATGAGGAGATGAGGAAACAGCCCTTGACTTATTGTCTAAGAAAAATGAGGAGAAAGGAAACCCCAACTTAATTATCTCTAAAATCAATAAAAGATAAATCAGATATATATTCATATATCTCTACATAAATTAGACAGATACTGCTTCTGTTCCTTGTTTCAGTTATTATTATTATCATTGTTAGAATTATTATAATTAAGGTTATTATCATTAGTAGACTAAGTATAGAACCACCATGTCATTATCATTAGTAGACTTAGTAGTGTAAGAACCACACTGTCTGATCATTAGTAGACTTAGTATAGAACCACCATGTCATTATCATTAGTAGCTTAGTATAGAACCACCATGTCATTATCATTAGTAACTTAGTTAGAACCAACCATGTCATTATCATTAGTAGCTTAGTATAGAACCACCAGGTCATTATCATTAGAGACTTAGTATAGACCACCAGTCATTATCATTAGTAGACCTAGTAAGAACCACCATGTCATTATCATTAGTAGACTTAGTATAGAACCACCATGGTCATTAATCATTAGTGGACTTAGTATAGACCACCATGTCATTATCCATTAGTAGACTTAGTATAGAACCACCAGGTCATTATCATTAGTAGACTTAGTATAGAACCACCAGGTGATTATCATTAGTAGACTTAGTATAGAACCACCAGGTATTATCATTAGTAGTACTTAGTATAGAACCACCAGTATTATCATTAGTAGACTTAGTATAGAACCACCAGTCGATTACATTAGATACTTAGTAATAGAACCACCATGTCATTATCACTTAGTATAGAACCACCATGTCATTATCATTAGTAGCACTAGTATAGACCACCCATCATTATCATTAGTGTACTTAGTATAGCAAAGATATACCACCATGTCATTATCATAAGACTAGTAAGAACCACTGCATGTATTATCACTAGTAATAGAACCACCATGTCATTATCATTAGTAGACTTAGTATAGAACACCATGCATTATCATTAGTGTACTTAGTATAAGAATTGTATAACCACATGTCATTATCATTAAGTAGACTTAGATAGCAAATGTATAACACCATTCATTATCATTAGTAGACTTAGTATAGAACCACCATGTCAATATAGACTACTTAGTACAGAACCACCAATGTATTTATCACTAGTATAGACACCA
>NW_019943896.1:58675-68675 GCF_002910315.2 Salvelinus sp. IW2-2015
TATGTGACTAATAAAATTTGATTTGATTTGTATAGAACCATCATGTCATTATCACTAGTATAGAACCACCATGTCATTATCATTAGTAGACTTAGTATAGCACCACAATGTCATTATCATTAGTAGACTTAGTACAGAACCACCAGGTCATTATCATTAGTAGACTTAGTATAGCAGCCTTGTATAACCATCATGTCATTATCATTAGTAGACTAAGTATAGCAGCCTTGTATAACCATGGAGCTGTAGGCCTAAGAGCACATTCTGTTTAGTCTTAATACCGTAAATTACTGAGGCCTATATTTCAATACTTCTATAGGCTACAGTATCAATCAGTCATTCATTTGTTAATGTCATCACACAGCATTCAAGTTTATCATGATTTGAAATGCAATCAAACATTTCAGTTTTAAAAGAAAATAAAGTGAGCCTTGAATAATTAGCTTAAACAATAAATAAACCATTCCGTTTTGGAAATTGCATTCATGAATGTGACTGTTTTTAGTCTTTGTTGTAATAAAGGCTTAGCAAAAAAACATTACAACAGACTCTGGTACGCTTATCACTTATTTATTGTTGTTTACAGTGTTCCAAACGTCAGAAAAATGATACGGTAATCTAACAGCTTAGTTACTGTACACTATACATCACCTGTTTGGCACGCAGCTCTTTCCCTTCTTTTTCTTGATCTCCATTATTTGCCATAACTAGTCAAATGTATTCCACACTGACTTCCACTGTACCTCCTGAGCAATGTGTAAATATTCAACCCATTTCGAGATTGTCACCTCCTCTTCATCCATTTTGCTGTCATATGTGTTAATATGTTCAGAGTTTGTTATAACCAATTTATTGATCTGATTATAATATGCCATAGGCAAGGCCGGCCCGCTCATAAGGCAGGCGACAGATTGATGAGGGCGACATTTTCTGAGTTAACCTTTCACGAGCCTCTACCCCGGGTCCGGGATCACCCCCCACACACTGATTAGCATAGCTAGCATAGCTTCACAAGTAGATAGTAGCATCTAAATATCATTAAATCACAAGTCCAAGACACCAGATGAAAGATACAGATCTTGTGAATAAACCCATCATTTCTGTTTTTTAAAATGTTTTACAGGGAAGACACAATATGTAAATCTATTAGCTAACCACGTTAGCAAAAGACACCACTTTTTACTCCACCAGTTTTTTACTCCATCAGTACTATCACCAAATTCGGCCAAATAAAGATATAAATAGCCACTAACCAAGAAAAAACCTAATCAGATGACAGTCTGATAACATATTATGGTATAGGATAGGTTTTGTTAAAAAAAAGTGCATATTTCAGGTAGAAATCACAGTTTACAATTGCCACCGACCATCACAACTCGACTAGAATTACTACAGAGAGCAACGTGTATGACCAATTACTCATCATAAAACAGTTTCATAAAAATAGACAAAGCATAGCAATGGAAAGACCCAGATCTTGTGATTTCAGACAATATTTCAGATTTTCTAAGCGTTTTACAGCGAAAACACAATAAATCGATAAGTTAGCATACCATATGCAAACGTTACCAGAGCATCGATTCAAGCCAAAGAGAGCTATAACGTACATCGCCAAAATAATATTAATTTTTTCACTAACCTTCTCAGAATTCTTCCGATGACACTCCTGTAACATCATTTTACAACATACATATAGAGTTTGTTCGAAAATGTGCATATTTAGCCATACAAAACCGTGGTTATACAATGAAAATAGTAGCAAATCAAGCCTCAAAATGTTGGACGTCATCTTTCAGAGTGATCTAGTTTAATCGAAAGCTAATCATATACTTGACTAAAAAATACAGGTTGACAGGAATCGAAAGACAAATTATCTTAATGCAACCGCTGATTTACATTTCTAAAATTATCCTTACTGTGCAATACAGGGTTTTGCCAAGTGAAGCGATAACAAACAAAATGGCGGATTATGCGTTTAAAATATTTCGACAGAACAACGATTTATCATATTAAATATTTCTTACTATGAGGTGATTTCATCAGATTCTTGGGCAATGTATCCTTTCTTTGGTCTAATCTTCTTTTGGTCGATAGATGTCCTCTGTCCTTCGAAATGTCCACTAACATCGACCGAGACCCCGAAACGTGCCCAAAGCTTCAAAGTGCACGACAAAGAAATTCCTCAAAATCGCACTAAACGAATATAAATGCTATAAAACGGTTCAAATTAACTACATTATGATGTTTTTAACAACTATAACGAGTAAAAACATGACCGGAGAAATATTACTGGCTAAACAACCATTTTGAAGGAGGCAAGTCCGATGTCCATCTTGCGTAAGACGCGCGAAGGGAAAGAATGGTACTTCCACGTTTTGTTGTTTTATAGTGGCTCTGATTGCGCAATCGACTCCATTCAAAACGTCATGACGTACTGACACCCAGAGGAAGACGTAGGCAGTGTCGGTTTCTCCATAGCATTTACAGGCACCTTAAAACCGACCCAAGATCAGGGGTCAAAATTTCTGAAATCTGACTCCCTGTCAGGAAAAGTGCTGTAGAAGTAGTTCTGTACCACTCAGAGACAAAATTCCAACGCGTATAGAAACTAGAAAGTGTTTTCTATCCAATAATAACAATAATATGCATATTGTACGATCAAGAATTGAGCACGAGGCAGTTTAATTTGGAGACCAAAAAATGCTAATGCGGAACAGCACCCCCTATAGTTGCAAGAAATAAACTGACCAAGACGCACCTCCAACAACAACACATAAACCTCACATAATTCTGCCCAAAAACAAAAACAATGGCATATGGGCATGTCCATTCCCAGCATGCCTCTATAGGATGCTGTCCATTCCCAGCATGCCTCTCCAGGGTGCTCTCCATTCCCAGCATGCCTCTCCAGGGTCTGTCCATTCCCAGGCATGCCTCTCCAGGGTGCTGTCCAATCCCAGCATGCCTCTCCAGGATGCTGTCCATTCCCAGCATTGCCTCTCCAGGGTGCTGTCCATTCCCAGCATGCTCTCAGGGTGCTGTCCATTCCCAGCATGCCTCTCCAGGGTGATGTCCATTCCCAGCATGCCTCTCCAGGTGTGCTGTCCATTCTCCCAGCATGCCTCTCCAGGGTGCTGTCCATTCCAGCATGCCTCTCCAGGGTGCTGTCCATTCCCAGCATGCCTCTCCAGGGTGCTGTCCATTCCCAGCATGCCTCTATAGGATGCTGTCCATTCCCAGCATGCCTCTCCAGGATGCTGTCCATTCCCAGCATGCCTCTCCAGGGTGCTGCCATTCCCAGCATGCCTCTCCAGGTGCTGTCCATTCCAGCATGCCTCTCCAGGTGCTGTCCATTCCCAGCATGCCTCTCCAGGTGCTGTCCATTCCCAGGCATGCCTCTAATAGGACTGCTGTCCATTCCCAGCATGCCCTCTCCCAGGGTGCTGTCCATCCCAGCATGCCTTCAGGTGCTGCCATTCCAGCATGCCTCTCCAGGGTTGACTGTCCATTCCCAGCATGCCTCTCCAGGGTGCTGTCCATTCCCAGCATGCCTCTCCAGGATGCTGTCCATTCCCAGCATGCCTCTATAGGATGCTGTCCATTCCCAGTATGCCTCTATAGGACGCTGTCCATTCCCAGCATGCCTCTATAGGATGCTGTCCATTCCCAGCATGCCTCTCAAGGATGCTTATATGCAGGAAAGACAAAGTTCCAACAGCTGGGCCTAAAATAGTGTATAATAGATCATACTAAAGATTTTGCTGTGACTCTTATGTGGATGATAATAAAACTATATGTTGGTCTGATGTGATTAATGAKGAGCATCCAGAYGYTGCACTTGATKRATTCATTTWTGAAATTGCTTCTTCCAAATATTGATAAATAYGGACCTGTTAAGAAACTGACTGTAAGAACTGTTAAGGCTCCATGGATTGATGAGGGATTGAAAAACTGTATGTTTGAAAGAGATGGGGCAAAAGGAGTGGCTAATAAGTCTGGCTACACATCTGACTGGCTGACTTACTGCAAGTGGAGAAATGATGTGACTGAACTCAACAAAAAGAAGAAGAAACTTTATTATGAAGCCAAGATCAATGATATAAAGAATGATGAAAAACAACGTTGGAGTATTTTAAATGAAATTATGGGCAGAAAGACAAATTCAACTCCATCTTTCATCAAATGAAATGGCTTATTCATCACAAAACCATTTGATGTTGCCATTTAGTTKAATGATTATTTCAGTGGCAAAGTGGGCAAATTTAGACAACGAACAGTGAGCATTTGTATTCATGCATAAAAAAACAAATAATGACAGAAAAGCAGTGCAAGTGTCACGGCCGTATAAAGACCAAAGTGCAGCTTTGTGAGCGTACATATTCCTTTATTATTGGAAATGTCGACAAAACAATAAACACTACAAAACAAACCGTGAAGCTAAAGGCTAAGTGCCATAAACAAAGTCATCTTCCCACAAAGACAGGTGGGAAAAAGGGCTATCTAAGTATGGTTCTCAATCAGAGACAACGATAGACAGCTGTCCCTGATTGAAAACCCTACCCAGCCAAAACATAGAAATACAAATAATAGAACATAGAATACTAACCCCAACTCACACCCTGACCAAACCAAAATAGAGACATAAAAAGGATCTCTAAGGTCAGGGCGTGACAGCAAGTTTGAATTTCGTAAAGATAGTGTGGGAGAGGTGGAAAAATGATTGTCATCGATTATTAATGACAAACCTCCATTGACAACTTAGATGGAAAGTTACTGAGGATGGTAGATGACTCTATAGCCACTCCTATCTGTCATATCTTTAATCTGAGCCTAGAGGAAAGTCTTTGTCCTCAGGCCTGGAGGGAAGCCAAAGTCATTCCGCTACCCAAGAGTGGTAAAGCGGCCTTTACTGGTTCTAACAGAAAACCTATAAGCTTTCTGCCAGCACTTAGCAAACTGTTGGAAAACAATTTGTTTGACCAAGTACAATGGTATTTCTCTGTAAACAAATTAACAACAGACTTTCAGCATGCTTATAGAGAAGGGCACTCACCATGTACTGCACTGACACAAATGACTAATGATTGGTTGAAAGAAATTGATAATAAGAAGACTGTGGGAGCTGTACTGTTAGATTTCAGTGCAGCCTTTGATATTATTGACGATTTTTTATTTKTTTTATTTATTTAACTAGGCAAGTCTGTTATGAACAAATTCTGACTTTCAATGACGGCCTAGAAACAGTGGGTTAACTGCCTTGTTCAGGGGCAGAAGGACACATTTTTACCTTGTCAGCTCGAGGATTTGATCTTGCAACCTTTCGGTTACTAGTCCAATGCTCTAACCACTAGGCTACCTGCCGCCCAAAACTGTTGTTGAAAAAACGTATACTCTATGGCTTTTCAACTTCTGCTATATAGTGGATTCAGAGCAATATGTCTAACAGAACTCAAAGTGTTTTCTTTAATGGAAGCTTCTCTAATGTCAAACATGTAAAGTGTGGTGTACCGCAGGGCAGCTCTCAAGGCCCTCTATTCTTTTCTATTTTTACCAATGACCTGCCACTGGCATTAACACACGGGACGAGACCCGTAATCATCTGCGCAATCCTCAAGGGCACGAAAGCCCAAAACACACAGCACAGGTACTCACACGCACCAACGGACATTGTAACAATAATCGACAGCCCAATGGAAACCAAAGGGCACACTTATACAAATACTAATCAATAGGGGACAAAATAGAAACGAACGTTCCGGACAAAAAAAAAGATAAAGCAACACCTAGATAGTTTGTGTGCATACATTGATATGTAGGCTACGTGTGCCTTTTTAAATTGTATGTAGTTCTGTCTTTGAGCTGTTYTTGTCTATTGATGTTCTGAATTATGTCCTTCTGTATTGTTTCATGTTTGTGTGGAGTCCAGGAAGAGTAGCTGCTGCTTTTGCAATAGCAAATTGGGATCCTAATAAAATACCAAAAACACTGAAACACAATAATTTCTCTGCACCTGCGACCAATAATGGTTGATTTGTTTAATTATTTAATGTTCTATGACGTCTGTATTGTAAAGCATGACCCCTCTATGATAATGGTCCTGTGCCCTCGACCAGCACAAAAACATCCTGTGGTGTATTGCAATAGCATCGAATAGTCCCCGCGATATGCAACTTTCAGGAAGTCAGGAACCAATACACGCAGTCTGTCAGGAAAGTAAATGCTAGCTTTTTCAAACAGAAGTTTGCATCCTGTAGCTCTAACTCCAAAAAGTTTTGGGACACTGTAAAGTCCATGGAGAACAAGAGCACCTCCTCCCAGCTGCCCACTGCACTGAGGCTAGGAAACACTGTCACCACCGATAAATCCACGATAATCGAGAATGTCAATAAGCATTTCTCTACAGCTGGCCATGCTTTCCTCCTGGCTACCCCAACCCCGGCAAACAGCCCCGTACCCCCCACAGCTACTTGCCCAAGCCTCCCCAACTTCTCCTTCACCCAAATCCAGATAGCAGATGTTCTGAAAGAGCTGCAAAACCTGGACCTGTACAAATATGCTGGGATAGACAATCTGGACCCTCTCTTTCTAAAATGATCTGCCGCCATGGTTGCAACCCCTATTACCAGTCTGTTCACCCTCTCTTTTGTTTCGTCCGAGATCCCTAAAGATTGGAAAGCTGCCACAGTCATCCCCCTCTTCAAAGTGGGTGACACTCTAGACACAAACTGATATAGACCTATAACCATCCTGCCCTGCCTTTCTGAAGTCTTCGAAAGCCAAGTTAATAAACAGATCACTGACCACTTCAAATCCCACCGTACCTTGACCGCTGTGCAATCCGGTTTCCAAGCTGGTCACGGGTGCACCTCAGCCACACTCAAGGTACTAAACGATATCATAACCGCCATCGATAAAAGACAGTACTGTGCAGCCGTCTTCATCGACCTGGCCAAGGCTTTCGACTCTGTCAATCACCGTATTCTTATCGGCAGATTCAACAGCCTTGGTTTCTCAAATGACTGCCTTGCCTGGTTCACCAACTACTTCTCAAACAGAGTTCAGTGTGTCAAAATGGAGGGCCTGTTGTCCGGACCTCTGTCAGTCTCTATGGGGGTACCACAGGGTTCAATTCTCGGGCCGAGTCTTTTCTCTGTATATATCAACTATGTTGCTCTTGCTGCTGGTGATTCTCTGATCCACCTCTACGCAGACGACACCATTCTGTATACAACTGACCCTTCTTTGGACACTGTGTTAACTAACCTCCAAACGAGCTTCAATGCCATACAACTCTCCTTCCGTGGCCTCCAACTGCTCTTAAACACTAGTAAAACCAAATGCATGCTTTTCAAGCGTTCGCTGCCCACACCTGCCCACCCTACTAGCATCACTACTTTGGACGGCTCTGACTTAGAATATGTGGACAACTACAAATACCTAGTTGTCTGGCTAAACTGTAAACTCTCCCTCCAGACTCACATTAAACATCTCCAATCCAAAATTAAATCTAGAAATCTATTTCGCAACAAAGCCTCCTTCACTCACGCCGCCAAACATACCCTCGTAAAACGGACTTTCCTACCGATCCTCGACTTCGGCGATGTCATTTACAAAATAGCTTCCAACACTCTAATCAGCAAACTGGATGCAGTCTATCACAGTGCCATCCGTTTTGTTACCAAAGCCCTTTATACCACCCACCACTGCGACCTGTATGCTCTAGTCGGCTGGCCCTCGCTACATATTCGTCGCCAGACCCACTGGCTCCAGGTCATCTATAAGTCTTTGCTAGGTAAAGCTCAGCCTTATCTCAGCTCACTGGTCACCATAGCAACACCCACCCGTAGCACGCGCTCCAGCAGGTATATTTCACTGGTCACCATATCAGCACCACCGTAGCACGCGCTCCAGCAGTACGTCCCACTGGTACCATCCCCCTCACGCGTCGGTATTCTCATGTCACATAGCAGCACCCCACCCGTAGCCGCTCCTCACCGCGGTATTATTCACTGGTCACATCACGCAGTCACCCTCCCGTAGCACGCGTCCAGTTCCACAGGATATATTTTCACTCGGTCACGATACGCAAACACCCACCCCGTAGACACGCGCTCCAGCAGGCTATATTTCACTCACTCAAAGGTCGACACCTTCGTCCAGCGCTTCGTCAGCGATAACGATTGCGTCACATAACGTTTCACAAATCGGCCGAACCATCATGAACCAGCCGCATACCGATACGCACCTGTTCAGCGGTATCATTATCATCTTGTCAGCATAGCTTAACTGATCCCACCGTATCGGTCCAGTCAATGTGTATATTATCCATCAACACCGTGGCTAATTATATATAGGACGAACCATAGAAACACCCACCCGTAGCACCGCTCCAGCGAGGTATATTTTTCACTGTCAGTCTCTCATACACGCAACAGCCCACCGCGTAGCACGCGCTCCAAGCAGGTATATTTCGAAGGTCACCATGAGCAACACCCCACCCGTAGCACACGCGCTCCAGCAGGTATATATTCACCCTGGTCACCATAGCAACACCCACCCGTGCACGCGCTCCAGGCCAGGTATATCTCACTAGGTCACCATAGCAGGCACCCCCCCTAGCACCCCGCGCTCACAGCAGGTATATCTCAACTGGTCACCATAGCAGCCACCACACCCGTGAGTGCGACGCGCTCAGCCAGGATATCTCACTGGTCCACCTCAGCAAGCAACACACCAACCGTAGCACGCGCTCCAGCAGGTATATCTTCACTGGTCACACATAGCAACCACCCACCCGTAGCACGCGCTCTCCAGCAGGTATATCTCACTGTGTCCACCATAGCAGCACCCACCGTAGCACGCCTCTGCAGCCGTATATCTCACTGGTCACCCATTAGCACACCCCAACCCGTTTAGCACAGCGCATCCAGCGGTATCATTTCACTGGTCACATAGCAACACCCACCGTAGCACGCGCTCCAAGCAGGTATCATTCTCACTGGTCACCATCGCAGCACCATCCCGTAGCACAAGCGCTCCAGCAGGTATATTCACCTGGTCACCTTAGCAACACCCACCGCGTAGCAACGCCTCCAGCAGGTATCATTCTCTGGTCCAGCCATAGCAACATCCCACCGTAAGCACGCGCTCCAGCAGGTATATCTGCACTGGTCACCATAGCAGCACCCACCCCGTAGCACCGCGCTCCAGCAGGTTATATCTCACTGGTCACCCTAGCAACAATCCCACCCGCTAGCTACGCGCTCCAGACAGGTATATTTTCACGGTCCACCATAGCAACACCTCACCCCGTAGCAGCCGCGCTCTCACAAGCAGGGTTATATCTCACTGGGTGTTCCACTCATTAGCCAGCACCCACCCGTAGGCACGCGCTCCAGCAGTATATCTCACTGGTCCACCTAGTATGTCAGCACCACCGAAGCACTGCCGCTCCCAGCAGGTCATAACATCCTCACTGGTCCTCATAACAGATACACCGACCAGCCGTAGCACGCGCTGTCCACAGCAGGTAATTCTCATCTGGTCACCGATAGCATGCACCCCACCCGCTAGCACGGCGCCTCACAGCAGGTAATATTTCACTGGTCACCGCATAGCAACACCCACCCGTAGCACGCGTCCAGCAAGGTATATCTCACTGCGTCACCATGCAACACACCCACACTCCGTAGCACGCTCTCCAGCAGGTAATAATTCACTGTACCAGCAGCACCCACCCCTAGACGCGCTCCAGCAGTGTATATCTCACTTGTCACCATAGCCCAACACCCCAGCACGCGCTCCCAGCAGTGATATTTCACTGGTCACACATTAGCAACACCCACGGCCGTAGCACGCGCGTCCAGCAGGGTATAACGTTTCACTGGTCACCATAGCACACCCAACCGTAGTCACGCGCTCCGCAGGTATTATCTCACTGGTCACCATAGAACACCCACCCGTAGCACGCCTTCCAGCAGGTATGATTTCACTGGTTCAC